>NC_064426.1:10960000-11260000 GCF_023375975.1 Astyanax mexicanus
AGTGAACTTAAACTCAAAGCCCAAATCACTGACACACATATACACACTTTTTGGACTGTTCTGTAAGAATGTGTTGCCCCATACTTCCTGCTTCTACTCACTGGCCACTTTATTAATAATGCATACCTTGTACTTCCACTCAATGGTCAATTTATTAAAAAGATCTAATAAAATGGCAGGTGGCTTAAATAAATAAATACACAGTGATTTCCTGCTGATTTTGTAAGTTTGCCCACTGACAAAGACATGACCAATCTATAATTTAAACAGTGTGAGATCAAAAATGAAATCCAGAAATCACATTGTCCAATTTACATTGTATAAATTATATAAAAATGTATTTTCATGTTGCAGAAAGAAATACATATTTAATCTTCTACCAACCATTAAGAGTTCTGGCTCCTACAGACCAGTTAAACTCTCCTGATCAACTCTGCACCTGTATAAAAGACTTCTGTTCAGAGACTCAATTAATCAGTCAGACTCTAAACTCTACAACATGGGCAGGACCAAAGAGCTTCCTAAGGATGTCAGGGACAAGATCATAGACCTGCACAAGACTGGAATGATATACAAAACCATAAACAAGACACTGGGTGAGAAGTGCAATCAACATTGATCTGGGGATCCATGCAAAATCTCCTCCCAAGTGCTGTGGTCAGATGAGACAAAAATTTTGCTCTTTGGCTTTAATTTAACTCTCCAGTGTTGGGAGAAAGACAGATGCACAGGACTACTTCATCACATCAATTGGAGAATGGATGGAGCCATGCACTGTAAAATCCTTTCCTCTGCCAGTACATTAAAAATGGGTCGTGGCTGGGTCTTCCAGCATGACAATGACCCAAAACAAACAGCCAAGGCAACAAAAGGAGTAGCTCAGAAAGAAGCACATTAAGGTCAACGAGTGGCCTTGCCAGTCTCCAGACTGCTGTGCTTGCCAACAAGGGTTTAGCTACCAAGTATTAAGTCTTGTTTGCCAGAGAGATCAAATACTTATTTTTCTCTGCAAGATGCAAATAAATTAATATAATTTATACAACGTTTTTTATTTTTGATATTCTCTCACTGTTAAAATTAACCTACCGTTAAAATGATAGACTCTTTATGTCTTTGTCAGTGGACAAACTTACAAAATCAGCAAGGGATCAAATAAGTGTTTCCTTCACTGAGTAAAGCACATGAGCTGCAGTATCTGATTGAACAGGATGGGTAAAAAGTAACAGGACACACTTTTATTTCAGAAACTAAATGAAAGGGAAATTGGCAGATCTGAATCACGCAGCAAGTAAAGCATGAGAGGTCTATTTTTTCTTCTGTGTCTGCAGCATTATAGACACCCTGAAAGCCGCCATATTTAATTTCTGACAATAAAGGATGCCCTATGACCTGGCCTGTACATCAGCATGGCAGTTCTAGAATGGAGGGGTTTCTGATAAAGTGGCCAGTGATAAATAGCTAAAGAGGGCCTAGTGCTTTCTTTTTCTTTTAATTAATGAATGTGTTTATGAACTGCATCTGGGTAGAGTAGCATAAAATACTATGCTGTAGTATAAAATATAGGGTAGTATAAAACTGCTACATGTAATATAAATTAGTCTAGGATAGTACAAAAATAGTCTGGTGTAGTATAGTATAAATTAGAAATCGTTACTATAATAAAATCCAGAGTATTTTAGTATAGTAGAATATTTAGAAAATGTTGTCTGTATTGTTAGTCATACAAATCTCTAATCTCAAATTTCTCTCTCTTTTGTCTTCTTTCTATTCATCCTTCCCTCGCTCCATCTCAGGTGATGAAGGAGACAACTTCTATGTCATTGATCAAGGGGAAGTAGATGTAAGTGCATTATGTCATTTAATTTGTGTTGCGCTGGCTCATCCTTTATTTGGAATACATTGTTACTGAGAGTATATATTGCAATATTAAATCTTAAACAATCTCCTCATTTTGTGCTGCTGATTGTGAATAATTGTATTTGTTTTATATGAATTTTACAATACAAAAATATTTATTCCATCTAAAAGCAATATTAGCTTACATGATATGTTTACTACTTTCAGTAAACACAGGATAATAACAACAGTAGTGTGATTGGGTAAAAGTTCTTATGAAGCTGAATATGAATATTTTCACTGGTTGATCACTGATCTCCTTATATAAACTCAGAGGGTCCTGATTTGAGTCCTCTTCTTAGAACTGAACTAGGGCATGTCCCATGTGAGCACAGCTTCATTCATGTTTCTTTTATATACAGTGAAATGCATAATTTGTAAAACCCTTAATGCTCAAAACATATTTTCTTGTGAATATCTGTACATGTTGAAGATTTTCAAAAGCATACGGTTAAGTTTAAATTATTTCTTCAATATTTTACGCAGCATTAGTTTTCAGAATAGCAAAAACATAAATGATTAAGTACTTTGTCTGGTCAGATATTCAGTCTGTTTCTGCCTCTTGAGGTAGTGAATTGTGAACTGTAGATTTTGTGGATTTTAAAATTATTTAAAAAAAAATTTAATAGATTTTGCTAATATTTAATTAAATCCATTCTCTTATCTCCTTGGAAAATATTCCCTGTGCCACTGGTTTTAACACATGCCCACAGTATGTTCGCTCCCCCCATGTGCTTAATAGTTTAGGTGTCCTTTTTTTATTATTAAATTATGCTCCTCTTTTCTGACAACAAAACTTTGCTCACTGCAGTCAAATATTTTTTATTTTATTTATACTAATCACGGTTGCATATATGTTCCTTTAAAAACATTGTGCATTGAAGTGGTTTCTAATAACTCTGATGACTATTAAGTTATAAGTCGTACATTTGTGCAGGGGTCGCTGCACAGTAGAATAGTGCACCATGACGACAGAGTGCAGGTGTCCAAAATGTTAAACCTTCACATTTTTGGATATTTTGAAACTGTAAATGATGGAAATTGAGTTGGAGCAAGGCATAATAGTGGGTAGCAGATGGATTAGAGCAGGGGTGTCCAAACTTTTTTTGTTGGGGGCCAAAAGGAGAAATATATTTGAAGTCACGAGCCACACTCTGTAATAAAACAAATAATGAAATATACCACTTTAAATAATATATTTTTCCTGATTATTTCATTTACACACCATTTTACTTGACTTACTATCTTTATCTTTGACAGTGTTGTGTAAACTAAGATTTTTCAAATTGATGTTTAATTTCATGATGTCTCTTAATATAAAACTCCTTAATTACGGCAACTTTTAGACTCTTTTGTCCCGTTTTTCTGCGCTAGAAATGCGCACCCTCTCCGCTTTTAGACTCTTTGCCCTGTTTTTCTGCGCTAGAAATGTGCACCCTCTCCGCTTTTAGACTCTTTTGCCCCGTTTTTCTGCGCTAGAAATGCGCACTCTCTCCGCTTTTAGACTCTTTTGCCCCGTTTTTCTGCGCTAGAAATGCGCACTCTCTCCGCTTTTAGACTCTTTGCCCTGTTTTTCTGCGCTAGAAATGCGCACTCTCTCCACTTTTAGACTCTTTGGCCCGTTTTTCTGCACTAGAAATGCGCACCCTCTCCGCTTTTAGACTCTTTTGCCCCGTTTTTCTGCGCTAGAAATGCGCACCCTCTCCGACTCTTTGGCCCGTTTCTGACACCTAGCGTTCAAACTTTGAATCCCACATTATAAAAACCTGCTTAACAGCGGGCCAACTTTCATTCTATTTCTAAAATACCTCGCAGGCCGCTCCAAAAAAGGAAATGGGTCGAAATGGCCCACGGGCCGTAGTTTGGACACCCCTGGATTAGACATTCAGTTTTCAGAGTGATTCGGACATTTAACATTGCACGCTATCAATAAACGTGTATTTTCTGGTCTATATTTATACATAAGGATCACTGGATTATAAGGCGCATTTTAAGCAACACTAGTAAGGTACAGGGGTGTCACCATGTTTTCCTTCTAATTCAGCAGGTCTCACCTCTAGATTAGAATCCCATCAAGCATCTGTGGCAAGAATTGAAAAGTTCACAGATGATCTTCATCCAATTCGGTTGAGATCGATCTGTTTTGCAAAGAAAAATGAGCAAAAATCTCAGTCTCCAGGTGCGCAAAGCTGGTAGAGACAAACCTCAAAATACTTGCAGCTGTAATTGCAGTGAAAGGTGGCTCTAATACAGTAAGTATTCATATACTGAATACTTTAACTCGTAACACTTCTCAGATTGTTATTTGATTAAAATTTTGAAAACATGCATCATTTTAGGTCCACTTCACACATATGCACTATGTCAAAAAGTTGTTGAAACTGTTGTACTGTATACCTACACTGCAGTTCTGTAGGACACACACTCTCCTGTAGTTCTGTAGACTCCCACAAATAAACGTGCGCCCGCACACACACCTTTCCTGCATGTTTCTGAGGGGGGACTCGCTCAGATGGAGATGACACGGCTGCGGCGGCGGTGGCGGCGGGCTGTTGTAACACAGCGGAACAGAGCGGATCAGAGCCGGCTTTGTTTTAGCTCAGCGACACACAGAGGATAGAGTTTAAGTGGAGAGATAAAGAGCTGAAACGCGGCTAAACAGGAAAAGACCTTATCGCTTTACACGGATCAAGCAGTGGGTAACGGGAGAGGAGTGTGTGTGGGGGATAAAGGTAGGGTCGGTCATGACACAGCTGATGGAGTCCTGATAGCGACAGACAGTTTGGAGGGAGAGGTGGGGGCTCTCTCATTCTTCCTGTCTTTCATCCAGCCATGGCGCAACAGTTTAAATGAGTGCACTGAATGATCCTGATAACTGTTGTAGTAATCAAGGGCAAATCATTTTAAAGTATCGTTTTAGTACAATTTATGGTCAAACTAAAATTCTGTAGTGATCAGATGTTTTTTATAGACTGCAAAAATAAATACAGCCAAGAAAATACAACCTTTCCCACCCAAAACCCACACCCAAACACATACAGCCCCTATATATTGACATAGCTCTGGAACAAATGAAGAGAGCACTTCAGTTTCTGAATCATTTTCTCTGATTTTGCTATTTATAGGTTTATGTTTAAGTAAAATGAACATTGTTGGTTTATTCCATAAACTACAGACAACATTTCTCCCAAATTCCAAATAAAAATATTGTCATTTCAATCATTTATTTGCAGAAAATGAGAAATGGCTGAAATAACAAAAAAGAGCTTGCTGAGCTTTCAGACCTCAAATAATGCAAAGAAAACAAGTTCATATTCATAAAGTTTTAAGAGTTCAGAAATCAATATTTGATGGAATAACCCTGGTTTTTAATCACAGTTTTTATGCATCTTGGCATGTTCTCCTCCACCAGTCTTACACACTGCTTTTGGATAACTTTATGCCTTTACTCCTGGTGCAAAAATTTAAGCAGTTCAGCTTGGTTTTAATGGCTTGTGATCATCCATCTTCCTCTTGATTATATTCCAGAGGTTTTAAATTTGGTCAAATCAAAGAAACTCATCATTTTAAGTGGTCTCTTATTTTTTTCCAGAGCTGTTAATACAAATTTCATTGACCTCTATATAAAGATGTGGGAAAGAAAACCCTTAAAAGAAGTAAAATACTAACCTACAAAGGCCACACATCACATTATTTAACTACTTTTATAGCAAATATATATATTTCTGCAGTCAGAGCTATCCCCAGAGCTTACATTATGCCTCAAATATATCTGTTTAGTCTCTACTCGTTCTTTACTTGGCTTTATTAACCCTCACTGTTGAGCTCTTCAATAAGACAATAAGTGACAAACACATGCAGTTCCTAACCAGTTCCAGTTCAGAATGCAGCAGCAGGTCTGGTCTTCAACCAGCCAAAACGGGCACATGTCACCCCACTGCTCATTGAGCTCCATTGGCTACCAGTTGATGCTCATATCAAATTCAAAGCTCTTACAATCGCCTACAAGGTGATGACAGAACAGCTCCTTCCTACCTGCACTCACTCCTGAAGGCTTACGCTACCTCCCGGCCGCTACACTTCTCCAATGAACGTCGCCTCGCTTTACCAAACAAACATTCACACAAAGCAATCCAGACTGTTCTCATACAGAGTTCCCCAATGGTGGAACAAACTACCTTCTACTACCAGATCAGGAGAATCTCTCACTATCTTTAATAAACTCCTGAAGACAGAGCTCTTCAAAGAGCACTTACTCTCCTAACACCTCTAACTAACTACCTTCCACTACCAGATCAGGAGAATCTCTCACTATCTTTAATAAACTCCTGAAGACAGAGCTCTTCAAAGAGCACTTACTCTCTTAACACCTCTAACTAACTACCTTCTACTACCAGATCAGGAGAATCTCTCAATCTTTAATAAACTCCTGAAGACAGAGCTCTTCAAAGAGCACTTACTCTCCTAACACCTCTAACAAACTAACTACTTCTAACCTCATTTCCTTCTTCCCCTCTTTCACTCCTCAATACCATTATTTCCCTTTGACCTCCTTTAGGCCCTGTGTAAAGATGTTTTTACCTTTAACCTAACTTCAATTATTTTTGTACTTCACTATTGTAAGTCGCTTTGGACAAAAGCGTCTGCCAAATGTAATGTAATAAAAAACCCACACCTTCTAAAGCCACATTTTCTAAAACAAATTCCACCTTTTATTTTAGGGTTTCCTCCAAATCCCCGCCCCCAAACAAAAATGCTTTCTTCAGTGCTCTTCTCATCCCCTCCAATTAAAAATGCTCCCTTTAGAGATAATCTCAAAAGCTGCATCTCTAAACAAATACTGCCTCTCCTTCTGGTATTCCTTTAAAGGCCTTGTCTAAAACAAATGCACTGCCTTCCTTTATTGTTTCCTCCAAAGCCCCGCCCCCAAACAAATATCTCCCCTCCTTACAGTGTTTCATCTAGAGCCCTTCCCTCTCACAAATACAGACCCTTCCTTTGGCATTTTTACAAAGGCACCACCATCAAACCAGTACATGCCTTTACTTCTATGATCCTCTAAATGTCCAACAATCTCCAAAACTACTACTGCTTCCATTGGAATGCCTTCTAAAACCCCACCTCCAAACAAGTACTGCCCCTTTTAAAGTGATCCATCCAAAAGTTAACTTTTCAAAAATATAATGTCCTTTTATTTTATTGTCGCCATGAATTAGAATTAGAATTAGAATCCCATCAAGCATCAGTGGCAAGACATAAAAACTGCTGTTCACAGACGATCTCCATCCAACCTAGCTGAGATTGAGCTGTTTTGCAAAGAAGAATAGGCAAAAAAAACTCAGTCTCTAGAAGCACAAAGCTGGTAGATACATGTGTTTTATTTAAATCCACAGTGTTTACTCAGTCCACCCTCAATCAAATAATTGCCCTCAATCAAATACCACCTCTTCTTTAATTAAAGTCCATGAAAGCTCCGGCCCCAAACCTATAGTGCCACTCACTTCAGTGTTTCTACCAAATGCCCACCCCAAACAAATGTATCCCTTCCTTCAGGGTTAATTCCAGTCCTCACCTCCAGACGAATGTAGATGCAGCCCTTTTCTTTGGTGACTCGACAATGTCTCCACCCCCAATTACAATCCCTTTCTTTGGTGTTTCTACCAATTCTCAACTCCCAAACAAATAGCACTTGTCCTGTCATTGTTCCCTTCAAAGCCACACCCCCCCACACAACAAATACTGCCTCTCCCTTCAGTGTTCACTCCAAACCCCCCATCCCAAACCAATACAATCTCTGCATTGATCTACCAAATACAGGTCTACTCCAGTGTTCCTTCCCAAGCCCAAGGCCACCATAGTGCTGTTTTACACTGCCTGGCCAAAAAAAACGTCTCCACCTGGATTTAACTAAGTGCATTATCTGCAGTTGGCCAGGTCTAGGTTCAGCATCATTATGTGCTGAAAGAATGAGGTCAGCTGACTACCTGACTTCCCTAATGACACGGCCATATTACAAGATGATAATATCAGGATTCATGGGGCTGGAATTGTGAAAGAGTGATTCAGGGAGCATCCAGACCTTAACCTCATTGAGAATCTTTGGGATGTGCTGGAGAACGCTTTGTGCAGCGGCCAGATAACAATACATGGTGATGGTAGGGTTGTTGGGTATCTGAATCTGAATCAGATCCTACCTGAGCATTTTCTGCCTTAAATACACAGCTGTGATCAGATCAGTCTGCCTGGACTGGTGTATTTTTAAATACATCATCACATTATTTTTTTAGATACAATCTGCTATAGTATTAATTAGCTATACAGCAGAGCTATGTTAAATGCATTAACTGGTACTGGTAACTGGTAATCCCTTGCTAGCATATCCAGTACAGCCAGCCTGTGATAGCTCTTTCCTGTAAGCAGGGAGGTAAAATATATTATTAACAAAAATTGGGTGTGTTCTTTACATGCGCTAAGTAATTTGTGCATTTTTGTTTTAATTGGGATGAGTATCAGTATAGGTAATACTGTTTGGAGTTTAAACATCATTTAATAAAAAAATAAATAAATAAATAAACTAAAGGATTTACAAAATCGATTAGGCCTACTCTGTCCCTCATTATTTAGGGACTAAATTAGCTTTTCTTTGTTGGTGAGGCTAAAAGACTTTTCCTTTTTAAGTTTTGGTTCTTCATGAGGTTTCTTTGCACTAAGCGCCTTGTCACTATCATGCACGACCTTTAAGTGCAAAGGCACAGATCTTTTTGTACAAAAGAACTACATAAAATTAACTTTTACTTGCTTTGACTTGCCCAGCTGACATGGCAGATTCTATGGTAACGTGCTTCTCAAAACTATGTTATCAGTAACATAAACATTGCTATTTTTAATTAATCATTCCAGGACAACATTATCTCTTACTAACTTCAGAATCCACCCCCGTGTGTTGCACCAGTGGTGACAGCCCTGGGATTTAATCTCACACACAGCTGCCATGAAGACCTACTTTTTGTTTTTTGCTTCTGACTGTTATTTTTATACTGTTTTGTTTTAAAGTGTTGATAAGAAAGATGAATTTTATACAGGTCTGTGCATTCTGTGATTTCTCAACACTGCAAATCCATGTATGGGTGTTTCCTTTTCTTAAGAAAACTTTGTTGATTTAAATCTATGTACCACTGAAAGTGCAGAAAGGTAGACTTGCTGACACCACTAGAACACCCACGGATACAGACATCTTTGGCCACCCTGAAACAAACCTGTGATAAAACAATTTCTGTTTAATCCTGATTATTGTCAATCAGCTGAGACACATTTAATGCCTGGTTTATTTCTTTAGCATTGGTGGCAGAGAACACATGATGAAAGAATATACCTCAAAAACAGGGATCGTCAGTTTAAATCCCAGATCATGCTGCTTGCCATCAGCAGTCACAGTCTGAGAGAGCATTATAGGCCTTGCTCTCTCAATAATTTACAGTGGTATGAAAAAGCCATCAGCAGCCAGAGTCCGAGAGAGCATTATAGGTTTTGCTCTCTCAATAATTTACAGTGGTATGAAAAAGCCATCAGCAGCCAGAGTCTGAGAGAGCGTTATAGGCATTGTTCTCTCAATAATTTACAGTGGTATGAAAAAGCCATCAGCAGCCAGAGTCTGAGAGAGCGTTATAGGCATTGTTCTCTCAATAATTTACAGTGGTATGAAAAAGCCATCAGCAGCCAGAGTCTGAGAGAGCGTTATAGGCATTGTTCTCTCAATAATTTACAGTGGTATGAAAAAGCCATCAGCAGCCAGAGTCCGAGAGAGCATTATAGGTTTTGTTCTCTCTAGGTGGGTAGATGGTGTTCTCTCCCCTCATTAATCCTGATGTAATGTTGGTCAGTGCAGGCGTCTGTGAGCTAATGTATTAGAGCCGGGTTGCAGTGCTTTCCTTAAAGTGCACTGGATACCCTGTGATCATACATTAGCAGCAGATTGCAAAGAGATTTCAAAAGATTAGCCCTCACCCTCCCAGTGTTACGGGCAATTTTTAGTGATGGGTAGCAGGGATGGGAGATGTGGGTGGGGTAATTGGCCTTCAAAAAATGGTGAGAAAATGGGATAAACTTAATAATTAACTTAATAATTTGAACTACATTCCTATATATTACATTGTCCTTGTGTTTAGACTTGGTTAGATTTGGTTCTGCCCTTGATCATGTTAGTGATCAAATTCCCCACTCTACACACACTGCACAGAATAAAACATCACAGTATCTGATTATTCACGCCAACAAGGGTGCCAGTAGACGGCTCTGAACTTCAGTCCCTCGTGGGAGGTTCTTGAGAACTTCAACATCACAGAAAAAGCAAAAAAAAAATAAATTATATATATATATATATATATATATATATATATATATATATATATATATATATATTTTTTTTTTTATCTGGGAAAAGAAATATTACTTTAAAATACATTTGTGTTAGAATAAATGTAAATAAAAGTTGAGACCTTCCAACGAATAACATCTATCATCTATTGATCACGTTTGGGGGAAATCACTTTCTTTACTGTTTTAATTTGTTATATTTTGAATGCCTTCATATAAAAAGGAATACAGAACATAACATTTTAATTATCATCTCAATGTGAAAATGAAAAATTAAATAGTTAATATGTAGTTATTCATTTAAAGATCACAGTTTCATGATCATATCTGCTTTGGTTAAAATAAATAAACTAAATAACTGCTGTAGTGTTTAGCCTTTTAGCTAACTAGCACCAGATTTGAATATCTATTTTCTGGTCTATTTTCATACATAAGGTGCACTGGATTATTAGGTGCCTACTTAAAAAATCATTTTCTGTGTGAAATGAGCGCTGGATATTAATCTACACAGATTTCTCTTCTGAAAACTGTTTATTTGATTGAGTAAAGTGCTTCTGTCTACTTACAATAGGCTTAGATATTTAACATTTTCAATAGCATGGTTAGCAGCACTTAGCGCTAGTAAGTGTTCCGGTAAGCCAGGGAGCTATCAGCTACCATTCGTCCCATGTAGCTTGTTTTGACACAGTAAACACATTTCGATATACTCACCACTGAATGGTGAAAGAGCTAGCGCTGCAGTTAGCGGCTAATGCTAATACTGCTCCAGTCTCGGTGCTGGAGAACTAAACTAAAACTATGCTGTACTTTAGCGGAGTAGCTTTACTGCTCCTTACAACCTGACTGGTAAAATTCATACATAAGGTGCACTGGCGATTTTGGGAAAAAGTGATCAATTTTAAGTGCAAAAAGCCTAGCTAGACAACTGTAAGTCTAAACATGGTAGAACTTTTCTCATTTAGCCTTTCTGTCAGTCTTACACCAACCTATCAGCTTTGCTTCCTTTTATTACAGTATGTCAGTAAGCCAACAGCAGCTACTGGTTTGAACCAGTAGGTGAGCTAGCTAAGCAAAGATTAGCTTAGTGAGTGGGCTACAGATCCCCAGACTTTAATTCTTTTAGCAGCAGTTACTTCACCTGAGGTATCCTCTGCTAAATGTTTATAAATGTGTTTTTTGTTAGTGAGACTTGATCTTATTCTCTGCTCAACAGAAGAATATCATGTTGAAAAGCTACTAAGCTAATGCTAACTAGCTATACTCTATTGATCCCTCTTGAAGTAGCTTAGTTACTTTATGGATTACTTGATTTTAAGTCACCACCTCCTCAACATAATTGCCAAAACTCACTTTATTGGAAGCTTTACCCCACCTTCTGTAAGTGTGCTGCTGCGACTCAATCAATCAATCAATCAATAAACCTTTTTTTAAACTCGGAGTACATTGAGGGTGGCCCTCATTTACAATGCAGTCGAGCAATTACAGTTACAGGGATTGACAGCAACAACAAGAAAAACAAACAAACAAACAAAGAAATTTAGATAGAATAAAATAAGTAATAGAAAAAAACAGCATTTTAATAAGGTATACAAATTATTTTTAAAAAAGGATAATTAAAAAAAATATTAAGATATAAAACAAATCATAGGTAAAAAAAAGGTAGTAGAACTAATAAAAATTTAAATACAGATGAATAAATAAAAAACTAAACACATAAAAGCATTACCTAAAAATAATAAAAGAAAAGAAAGAAATTAAAAAGAAATGTGAAACAAACAACAAAAACAAACCAACATTTAAAAACTAAAAAGTTACTAAAAAAAATAAATAATAATAAATAAAAAAATAAAGAAACCTAACACATACAAAAGATCCTAAAAAAGTGCTTGTGTTGCTGTGTGGTGTTGCTTAGACCCAATGTCACTCCCTAAGACAAAAGAAATACACTGTAGCGAATCTGCAGTAATGTTCTGTGTTTACTGACTGTTAAAATTCACTGTTGTCTTTAGGGTATAAGACAAGTGTGAGGTGGTGAGAGCGTGGGCTGTGTGTTTGTGTGTTCAGTCCCAGTGCTAGTTTTAGCCTGTTAGCTTGTTAGCTTGCTAGCCTTGTTTTGGCATGGTTGCAGCCGACAGTCCCAGCAATAAAGCGACGACTATAAACGTCTTTCTCGTCCATCCTTTCAACGTGTCCAGCCGGAAGCTACAATATCTCTTTGTAAGAAAATGGCAAAAATGTAACCCACAGTGACTTAAATAATTAACGTTAATCTGATTACTGGATTGGAAAGTTAAGTTACTTAACTTAGTTGTTGTGTTATAGTGCTGTTAGTGCCTAAAACACATGATGAAGCATGTTTCACTGTTGCACTTTAACAGTTATTCTAGTTAGCCTTAGGGTTAATCTAAGCCATTCACTGTATATTGGTGCTGTGTATGAAAACTGGTTTCTAGAGAGATCACACTCAGAGTGCAGTCCTGTTAATTACGTCGTAGAAACATCGTAATTAATTAGGGTGAATTTCAGTTTACTGAGTCAGTGACATACAAACATACTAAGACCCTCAGTTAGCTATTCTTTATTTAACTATACCATGTGTTTGATTTATGGTATTGCAAATAAATAATTTTATTTCTATTCTAATTTTAATTCATTAAAACATTTACACCCTTTGCAAGTTGCATTGTGATGTTCATTGCTATCTTACACCTTGCTAACAGTCTATTTTCATATCTTGCACCAAAAAGCATTGAAGTTTATACATTTATATATGCTGATTGGCGTAGTGGTCTGGACATGAGGTTTGTTCAGGTACATATTTGGTGTATTGCCATCTTGGCAGCAGAAAACACAGGTGCAACCCTGGCTGATTTGTACACCCTTGCTCGTTTTACACGCATTGTGGATCAGCAGTGCACAAACCCAACTTCAACAATAAATAGAATACAAAATAAAATAACATAGCTGTTCGTGTAAATTGACTCATAAATTGAGGAAAATTACCTGCTGAGAAACGCTGAGAAGCGCTGCGCTGTTAAAATACCAATCCGCCACATGCTGTATTTAAGTCAGTAAGAGCTTCCCAAAGCAGTGTGAAGCATGTGTTTTGGTGACTTAAGCATGGCGTTTACATGATGCGTGTTGCTAATAGCTACATTAGCCTCAGAATTGTTAGGGAGGGAACATGGAATTGTGTAAATCAGATATATTTGCTGAGCTGTCACTTTAAGCCATGGATCTGTGAGTGATATATTAGTGCTAATCTCTGCGTCTGAGCTGGAGACAGCGCTGGGCCTGCAGCCACTTCACGGTGCGGAGTATAGAGCTCAGGGGCCAAAGCAATTCAGCACAGAGCCACACAGTGCCAGAGCAGCCAAGCCTGTCTCACACACACACACACACACACACGCAACATGCACATTTACACAGGCATTAGCCAGGGCTTATAAGAGTGCGTCAGGGTTCATAAACCTCCAAGAATCAGCAGACACACACACACACACACACACACACTGGAATGGAGACACTTGAATGCTCTGGTGATGTCTCTCATTAGCAGGGAGTATAAATCTGCTGCAAACTTGGATCTCAGCTTACTACACACATTGTGTGTGTGTCTATGGTTGTGTGTGAACTGCAAAAAAAAAGTTGTGTTTAAATTGAGATCTGGGTTTGAGGTTTGAGGACACCTGCTCATACAGTGTTCCAGTGAGTCTCAAAAATCAGTCGTATTAAACGTATTAAAGGACATTTTTACATAAGACAAGATGTTAAAGCATTGATGTGAGGATTTGATTGCCTTCTGCTGTGAGAGGTTAGGTGAGGTCAGGTATTGATGTTGAAATTTTTTTCTGCCGTGTTCAGCTAGGAGACAGGTAGTGACTGATACACTCATGGGAGATCATTATAAAGAACTACCACACAAGTACATTCCACTATTCTCCTAGCAGCTAACCCTAAATATACACTACACTACTGTATATACAAGAAACTAAACGATGCACTAAATATAGTTGTTGTTTTACACCTTTTTAGGACCTATTTGAGAACCTATTGTGCATAAAATTGATGTGAAAACCAAAAAGTGTTCTACACCCTTGCACCTGCTTCCTGATATGACCTCAAATCAGTATCATGATATCATGATTTATAAAAGATTTTACCTTTCTTTCATTTGTCTTTCGGCTTCAAGTGTTTCAAGATAGAATTTGTAAGTGATATTGGTAATATTGCTTGACAGAGATCACAGCGCTAATGCTTCTACCTTGAATACCTTGACCTACCTTGACGAATTGGCCTGGCTTCCAAGAAGATCTTGACCAAAAGATTATCCATTTTCCAGACGACCCCAAACACTGAAATCTCCACCAACCTAGTGTGCCAAGTGGCCCGAAAGAACATCCCAAGAAGTTGTTGCCCTCAATACATCCCCGGCCATGAAGCTCTAGTAGGGAATAATATGAGCAGTACAAACAGCTCTATAAATCTGACCCCTTTGCTGAAAGCACAATGAAAATATGTGACTCATGACCTCACTTTCAGGACACCACCAGCAGAAATGGCAAAAAAGTTGTCTCTGCTAGAGACAACTGATATGGTAAAAAACTGCAAAAATGCATGGAACCTCATCTGAAAAAATGAGCAACAACCCATCAATCCCAGCACAGCAACAGTATACTACTATGGCCAACCAAGTTGTGCATCAGCTACTGCTCAGTGGGAAATCCACCACAAGATCAAAAGTAGACCGACTTCAGCACCCCAAACCACCAGATAGACTGAGCCGTTCACCCCCTAAGAGCTCAATATCAGAATCAAAGCCCTTAAGATCAGCAAAGCCATCGTGACAATATTTTCACAGAGGGGATCAAGTACTTTGGACCTCTTACAGGAAAATGAGTCCTTGAGCTAATGAACAACTGTATGCTGACAAGAAACATCCCAAAAATTTGGAGGAAAACCAGAATCATCGCTCTTCTAAAACTGGATAAAGATCTAGCATATGCAAAGAGCTTCCACCCATCTCCTTGTTATGCCACCCATACAAGCTGTTTGAGTGCTTGATCCTCAACAGACTTGCCTCATCAGTTGCAGAACAAGCCATCTTCCTACCTAACAAAACTACAACAAGTCCTATTCTTAGTCTTACATGGCACAATAAAGCCGGACTGGTGACAGGAGTCATTTTTGTTGGCCGTTTTGTTTTGCTGTAGGATTCTGTGAACCACAGCCTCCTCCTGAATAAGATCTTAGAGATGACAAAAGACCTGGCGATCACAGACCTCATTGAAGCCCTCCTCAAAGATAGGCTCAACTCTGTGAAGACCCAAGTCTGTGCGTTCCATCTTAGGAACCACATGGTGTGGAATACACCTTGAACACTGCAAAAAACGCATCTACCTTGGTATAGCACCTGATCACACTCTGTTCTATAAGGAACACATCAAAACCACCAAACTGAAAGTTACCCTCCGAAAATACATCCTTCAGAAGCTGACCAACTCCAAATGGGAGGCCACAGTAAACATGTTAAGATCTACTGCTCTGGCTCTGTGCTGTTCCTTTATGGAGTATGTGGTCCTGTCTGGGAGAGATCATCACATGCCAAGAATCTAGACCCAGCACAGAAGAACACCTGCCGCTTGATCCCTGGTTGCCTGAAACCCACCAACACAAACAACCTGCACCTCCTCTCTGGCATTGCTGCTGCTGCTGCGAGACAGGAAGTTGCCAGCCGAGTAGAGATGATCAAGGCCACCGGTGATGGAGGCCGCCCCCTTCATGGACCCTTCGTGTACCCTCAGTCCAATAGTTGGTTGAAGTCCAGGAGAATCTTTCTCAGCCATTTCCAGTCCCTTAATGCATAATGTAAAGAAACCAGACTCCAACTATGGACAGAAAGGCTTGGAGATGACCTCCCTCCCATTGGCATGTGTATCCCCCCATCTGAAGCTCCTCCTCTGGGCTCAGAGGCACCATTGGTCCAGTGGAAAATGCTCAACCGCCTGAGAACAGGAACAGGGCGATCAAAAGCTGCCATGGCCAGATGGGGCTACAAACTTAGCCAAACCACCTGTGAATGTGGAGAGGACCACACACTGCAGCACTGCCTCATCTGCCTCCTACTACACAATCAGTGCAGCTGAAAAGATCTAGAAGTGTTCAATAAAAATGCAAAAGGTTGTGAAAAGAAATGAGAAACTGTCATATAAAGAGTCTCAAAACACAAAAAGAGGAATACATGATTATTTTTATAGAATAGAATTTAAAAAATGAATACTAAATTACCAATATAGAAAAGATTGCATTGGTTGTTCTAAAGAGGTTCTAAATGATTAATTTTAACAATTACCCAGTCCTTTTAAAAAATAACCTTTTGTTGCCCACTCGGTAGTTGAATCTCATATTTATAGGCATTAAGGTTAACATATCTACTTTGATTAGCAAGTGGTGCATGTGTTTTATTCAAATTCAGCACAAAATACCACTTTTAATGTCCCCTGCACTTTCAAAATTAGCCAACCCCCTAATAAATTACAGCACTCTTTTGCTGCTATGACCTGATGCAAACATGAAACTCTGGAGAATCATTGCTGATTGCTTGTGGGCAATGCTCTCCAGTTCGCTAATAATCCTTAGTGTGTGTGCTCCAACGGTTTTCCTTAAATCCTATTAATTTTCTATAGGATTTAAGTCATGGCCACTCCAGAATCTTCCAGGACTTCTTCTGAAACCCAGCCTTGTGAGTCTTATGTGAGGTATGCTTGGTTTTCAGTGACAGAGGAAGTAAAGTAGCTTCAGAGCATCACTGAGGCAGGCCATTGCTTAACTGTGGGCAGTGTGTTCTATTCAGTGTATGCCCTATTCCCCCTCATTCAGTCATACCACTGATGATCCATTGACCCAAGAAGTTCCAGTTTTGTTTTATTGCCCCACAGAAGAGAATCCAACATATTCTGTTGCTTGTTTATATGGTTAAAGTCATATTTCTTTTCTTATGCTTGTTGGTCAGTAGAGGTGTTTGGGCACAAACATGTTCAGCCTTTAAAATGCAACTATTTGTGTCTGCTGCCACTAAATCATGCTTCAGGGTTTTTGTCATCATTACATTTTTTTCACTGCATTTTTGTGCTCACCTGGTAACTTAAGCTCATTTATACAGACTGGAGCTTGCAGTTATCCACGTAGCCCTGCTGTGATCTGCAGGATCAACACTTGAACCTAGCTGCATTAAGGAACAATTCAGTATCTCTGGTTTTATATTTTCTATTGAGTTAGATTTTCTGTATCAACAAAACATTTTAAGAAAAGGAAAACAGCTAGTAAAAACAAAAAATGAAAATGAATGGAATATGATAATAACTGCTTCAACACTCCCCACCGCCACCCCTCTGGCCTCCGTATCATTTCGGCGAGGTCATGGTTCCTCAGGCATGGATTCCTCTGGAACGTAATTTGGCCGCTGGTCAGACCGTCTGGCAGGACTATGCCAGGAGATGAGTGTGTTTTTTTTTTTTCTTTTTTTTTTCTGCCTCTTGCTCTTTTGCACTCATTTTTTTAATCTCCCCTCATAAAGTCAACAAGTGGATCGTGTATCGACAGGTGAAACCCAATTGGCCCATCCGAGAATGAAAGAGGCTCTGTGTGTGAGAGTCCAGGGTATGTGAGTGTGTGTCTGTGTGTATCTATGTGTGTCAGAGTGTATATGTGGATGCAACACACACACACACACATATACACACACTCCGGGGCAGTGAAGTGTGAGCGATTGAGTGTATGGCAGGTTCTTCAGTAGCAGCCCAAGGTCGAGCGTGGTTAGAGATAAAGCAGAAAGGAGTAACATCAGCCTGATTGAGTTCTTCATTTTCTCCTTATGGGAGATATTCAGTAACCGGACCGAGCCCAGAGATAAAGGTGTGAGGTCAGGTATCACACACTTTAACCTTGAACACCCCCGACCAGACACACTGTACACTGAGTTTCAGACAGTGGCTCATTTCAGATGGCCTTCATGAGTTTGTAGAGGAACCAATAATATAATAAAGCATTAAGTAAAATTTTACACTTAGTCCTGTGCAGGGCTAGAGTTAAACTAGCTGTACTTGTGTGAACATACATATTGCATACTACATACTTTTTATGCACCTTGCATACGCCTTGCGCTGTAACCTGACAAAACTGACATGCCAAACGTTGCAGAAAACTGCCATCATGTTAACAGAAGCTCTATCTCTAGCCTAAATGTAAGAGAACACCATTCATTAATTTCATTTTAAGTCAAAATGGCCATTAGAAGTTTTTCTGGAGATAGTTATGTGGAGATTATAATGTGCAATAGTCTATTTACATAAGTAAGCAGAAATGCAAAAAGAAGATTGATTGAAAAATAAAAAAAAAATCCAAAACTAAATACATGCCCTGGCCAGAAAAAAAGTTGCCACCAAAAAAGTTCACACACTAACATATCGTTAGACCACCTTAAGCTTTGATTGCAGCACACATTCACTGTAGCATTGTTTTTTAAGCTTCTGCAATGTCACAAGTTTTATTTCAGTCCAGTGTTGCTTTAATTTTTCACCAAGATCTTGCAGCAGCATTGATGATGGTAGAGTCTGAGCACTGCACAAAGCAGCTCTTCTCCATCCAGCACATCCTAAAGATTCTCAATGAGGTTAAGATCTGGACTCTGTGGTGAACTCTCTCAATCCATGTGTGAAAATGATGATCTCATGCTCCCTGAATCACTCTTTTACAATTCCAGCACCATGAATCCTGATATTTTCATCTTGGAATATTGGAGCACATACTGTTGCTGAACCTAGACCTGACCAACTGCAGCATCAACCCCACATCATTTGCTTAGTTAAATCCAGACAGTGTATTAACAAATGTGTCCAAGATATAGAGAAGAGAATAGACCTTTATGCTTGAATTAGGTGTCACAAATTCCACAGATTCATCCTTTTAACTGTGAGAAGATGAGTGAGAAAGAATGTAAAAAGTAGAACATTCCTGGATGTCTTTGCTGCAACCATTTTCCGCAAATCCCACCAAATATGTTCAACAAGATTTAAAAGTCATGGCCACTCCAGAATCTTCCAGGACTTCTTCTGAAACCATGCCTTGTAAGCTATGTGGTGAGGTATGCTTGAGCTTATTGTCCTCTTGGAAGGTCCAGTGATGCCCAAGCTTCCCAGGATTTTCTGATTCTTGATTCAATCCATCTAGCTCTTCATGAGATGCTGGTTTCCAATGAAAAAATTAGCTCCACAGCATCTCTGAGCCAGGCAGATACTTAGATGTAGACAGTGTATTCTATTCAGTCCATGCTTTATTCTTTCTCTTCCAGTCAGGATACCACTGATCCACTGACCCAAGTAGTTCCAACATATTCTCTAGCTTGTTTATATGGTTAAAGCCAACAATTTTGTTCTTTTGGGTCAGTAGAGGTGTTTGGGCACAAAGACGTTCAGCAATTAATAGGCACCTTATTGTTCAAGTTTAAACCTAAGTGCCACCAAAACCTGCCTCATGGTTTTTGCCATCATTAAATTTTTTCGACTGCATTTTTGTGCTCACCTGGTAATAAATAAAATGTTTTATTGCCCAACAGAACAGAATCCAATATTCTTTGGGTCAGAGGAAGTGTTTTGGCACAAAGATGTACAGCGATTATAATGCCCCTTGTTGTTTAAACTGAAACCTATGTGCCTGCCTTCTCTGTCATGTTCAGATATTGGAGCTACTTTTACTTGAACTTTTATAATATGATACCAACTGAATCTTTAGAAACAAAGGCAAAGACATTCAATAAAATACCTTCAGTAGACTACTCTAGACAAAGTTTTCTGGAAACCTGCAGATAAATTAAACTAAAGCAGAAAAAGAACTATGCAAAGTACAAAGTGATACTCCAGGTCACTTAGAGAACCTTCAGTGTAACCTGTCTCCTCCAGATCTATTAAACAAGAGCCAGAGACCAGAGTCACAGAGGGGTTAATTGATTGACTGATCATGGTGAATGTCATGTAGTCACTGGTTCACTGGTTGGAGCCACTGTTATTCCTACTGGATGTTGGAGATGAAATGAATAATAAAAAAACATTTAGTTCAATTTTATTTATATAGCGCTTTTTACAACAAAAGTTGTCACAAAGCAGCTTTACAGAGAAAAACAGGTCCTCACCTCTTACAAGCAGCACCACAGAGATGCCAATTATTGTGGTGAAAATTGTGGTGCCAAGAAAAAACTCCCTTTAAGAGGAAGAAACCTTAGGAGGAACCAAGAATCAGTCAGAGGAACCCATCCTACTTGGGTTGACCCTCTCAGTACAAATAAATTACAAACAAATAACAGAACAAAACAACAGTACAGAGAGATAATGTGGAGCTTTAACTAATGTAGAAACAGGTACTCATTTATGACACAGTGGGCAGTGGAGAGCCAGGCTCGGCAACATCAGGAAAAGGGCATCTCCATACATGTAGAAGAGATAGATAGAGAAAACAGAAAGGCAGAGAGATGGAATTAGTTTTAACTGGATTTATGTAAAACAGAGAATATAAAACATTATTAAAGTGTGATTAATGACTCCGGCAGATCTGAATAAAACAGCCTAACTAAGGTAACAGAAGGTAACGTAGACATGGAGGCTCCCTGAAACACCGGCATCCACCCACTCCACCGTCCACAAACCTGAGTGACCGTGTGCAGTGGGAGAACAACGGCACCAGCATCTCAGTTTACCCACAATTCCCTCTGTCCATGAACCCCTGGATCTGCAGCCTTATCTAAAGGAAAAAACATTAATTACCAAAAGCTAAACTAAACAAGTAAGTTTTCAGTCTAACTTAAAGATTGAGAGTGTCTCTGAGTCCCGAACATATTCTGGGCGATTATTCCAGAGTTGAGGCGCTTTATAAGAGAAAGCTCTTCCTCCTGCAGAGCTCCTCTGAATTTTAGGAACTACTAATAAACCAGCACCCTGAGATCTAAGTAATCGCGGTGGTTCATAATAGGATATGAGGTCTCGTAAATACTCAGGAGCGAGCCCGTGTAGGGCTTTATTTGTTAACATGTTCAGCTTCATATAAACTATTACTAATAATTACTAAGTTATGAATTAATTAATAAGTATTTAATGGATATAAAATATCATGAAGTTCATGCAAATGCATGAATACCATTTCTATTTAAATGATTTTCTGTTTGTTTATTGACATTAAAAACAAAGATTGGAGTTGATATTGATGTTAATGTTTTCTCTCTCTCTCTCTCTCTCTCTCTCTCTCTCTCTCTCTCTCTCTAGGTGTATGTGAATGGAGAGTGGGTGACTGGAATAGGGGAGGGGGGCAGTTTTGGGGAGTTGGCTCTGATCTACGGGACGCCCCGTGCCGCCACCGTTAAAGCCAAGACCGACCTGAAGCTGTGGGGAATAGACCGGGACAGCTACCGCCGCATACTCATGGTACAAAAACACTCACACATTAACACACACACACAACAGCACACACACACTCCACTGACCAGTTCATAATGAAATGACCAGACAAGGAAATTAGAAGATGTAGGTGTTTCTATTAAAGTTTCCAGTGAGTAGAAGCACACGATCTAGTAGGTGTTTCTAATAAAGTGGCCAGAAAGTGAGTGGTAGCACAAGGTGTAGTAGGTGTTTCTATTAAAGTTTCCAGTGAGTAGAAGCACAAGGTGTAGTAGGTGTTTCTAATAAAGTGGCCACAGTGAGTGGAAGCACAAGGTGTAGTAGGTGTTTCTAATAAAGTGGCCAGAGATTGAGTAGAAGCAAAAGGTGTAGTAGGTGTTTCTAATAAAGTGGCCAGAAAATGAGTGGAAACACAAGGTGTAGTAGGTGTTTCTAATAAAGTGGCCAGAGATTGAGTAGAAGCACAAGGTGTAGTAGGTGTTTCTAATAAAGTGGCCACAGAGTGAAAGCACAAGGCTTAGTAGGTGTTTCTAATAAAGTGGCCAGAGAGTGAAAGCACAAGGTGAAGTAGGTGTTTCTAATAAAGTGGCCACAGTGAGTGGAAGCACAAGATGTAGTAGGTGTTTCTAATAAAGTGGCCACAGTGTGTGAAAGCACAAGGTATAGTGGGTGTTTCTGATAAAGTGGCCAGAGAGTGAGTATTTAGATTGCTTATTATTTTAATTCCGCTTCACTGACAACTTTTAAACTTATAACATTTGTTAGAGTGAAAATACATCTTGTGAATTATACTAAATACTTGAAGTGTTTCATGTCCCCTTTAAGCTGATATATTTTAAAGTTTGGCATGTTCTCATATTCGTTTGATTGTTCGCTCCAGCTCTTCTGCAGTGTGTTGGTGATAAAGCTGTGTGGGAGCGATTTTTGCTGCATTCCTGAAGTTTCCGTTTTTTTGAGTTGTGTTGTAATTCGGGGACAGAGCAGGAGTGTATCAGAGCGAGGTTCTCACTCCCCCCCCCCCCAGTGGAACATTGCAGTGCCTACGACCGGACTGGCACACTCAAACTGGACTAAACTTTCCACCCTCGGGCATTCCTTACCCAAACACTGAGCCAGCACCGTCACTAAGGAGGCTGACTGAAGCTTCATCATTACAAAAATGCACTCTGGAGTGTGTGTGTGTGTGTGTGTGCGAGAGAGCTAAACATCAGTGTGTTTGAGAGAATGTTTAACACACTCACTCTCTCGCGCGTTCTCTGGCTGCATGCTTGTGAGAGCCTGGGCAGCATCCTTGGTAACTTTTTTTTGGAACTGGACAGAAGAATACAGATTTTCTCTTTCTCTTCTTCCCCTCACTCTCTTTCTTTACCTTTATCTCTTTTACACACACACACACACACACACACACAAACAGCTGTGGGGACAATCAGAATTTAGTTGTGCAGAGCTGCAGTTAATTAAGGCAGTAATTGTGTGTGTGTGTGTGTGTGGTACTGCACACTTTTTTATTTCTATGAATTGTGCAAAATTCTGGCAAAACCCAGATACAGATCTGTGTGTGTGTGTGTGTGTGTGTGTGTGTGTGTGTGTGTGTGTGTTCGGCTCTCCATGGAGGACTGATAGAGGGATAAGAGATGGAGTGCTGTCCTGATGAAAGCACAGACTGATGAGATGATGGGATTCAGTGAAAGATAAAGAGAGATGAACTGGTGAAGGAATGGAATGATGGACTAATAGACTAATAAGAGATGGAAGGATAGACTGACCCAGGATCTGATCTGAGAAGCCTGATTAAAAACTGGGAAGTTTTTGGAACCACTTCTAAACATTTGCAGATTATAAGATAATCAGTTTAAATTAGATATTATATTAGTTATAGTTAGTTAACATCTAGAAAAGACTCAGTCACCCTCAGCTGAGGTTATATTCATTTGGATGGTCAGGAACAACCCAAGAAACAGACAGACAGAGATCTGCCATGAACTAAAAAAAACTCTAAAACTAAAACACCAATGTCACTGTCTACAGTCAAGCTAATTTTATATTAACATGATGTAACGATTAGGAGACTGCTCTCCAAAATAGAAGCCCCTGCACCAAAATCCACACATTCAAACTGGACTAAAGTTGGCAGCTGACAACAAGGACAAAAGAAAAGCTTAAATGAATGTTTTATAATCAGGTGTAAAAGATGTCTAAAAGAATATTGCTCCAAATGTTAAGCATGGTGGTGGTAGCTTCATGCTGTAGGTAAAATGTGTAGGAATACCTCAGAACTCTTTATCATCGTCTGAAACCATCAGCTAAAAAGTGAATCTTCTGGACACATCTAAAGTGTTTGTGAAATAAATAAAGCTTACTACCAAATGAGTTGAGACTATCCCCATTACAGTTCAGTGTGGTCCAAGACTAGACCTAATCCATGTCTGGGAAACTTCCCCTAAATATTTTTAAAGTCTTGACCTCAACCCGATCGTAAAATATGTGGCCTGTGCTTAAAAGTCAGGTTCATGCCAGGAAACCAACAAATTAAATTCTGCCAGTTCTGCCAAGAAGAGTGATCAGATATCCAACCAGCATGCTGCCAGAGGCTTGTTGATGGATACAAAGCATCTGGTCAAGGTGCATTTTTTAAAGGACATATTTAAATATTAAATGTGCTGTATGTATATTTTTGATCCTTTGTTGATTCCAGAAAACCCAAATTGTCCAATTTTCCACCAAATTATTGTTTTTCTTTATTTCTTTTAAAGATGTCTAATACGAACATTTCAGGGTTTATCCAAGTAACTGACACAGGTCTGGAAAAAAACTAAGACCACTTAAAAATGATGAGTTTCTTTGATTTGACCAACTTGAATATAATCAAGAGGAAAACCAATCTGAACTGCTTGAATGTTTGGAGTGACATAAAGTTATCCAAAAGCAGTGTGTAAGACTGGTGGAGGAGAACATGCCAAGATGCATGAAAACTGTGATAAAAAACAGGGTTATTCCACCAAATATTGATTTCTGAACTCTGCAACTTTATGAATATGAACTTGTTTTCTTTGTATTATTTGAGTTCTGAAAGCACTGCATCTTTATGTTATTTCAGCCATTTCTCATTTTCTGCAAATAAATGCTCTAAATGACAATATTTTTATTGGGAATTTGGGAGAAATGTTATCTGTAGTTTATAGAATAAAATAACAATGTTAATTTTACTCAAACATAAAGCTATAAATAGCAAAATCAGAGAAACTGATTCAGAAACTGAAGTGGTCTCTTAATTTATTCTAGATCTGAATATGAAAGGTGAAAGGTATTACAGAATAAGTACTTTTGGTTTTATAAAGCCCATTTCACTCTTTACACTGTGAAGGAATTACACACATTATGGAGTATTTTTTAAACATAACAGTAAAGCTAATAATGCAAGTAATAATATAGTTTTTTAAAAGATTAAAAAAGATACATTTAAGTTTAATCTACTTGGAAAATACATGGAAAATAAAGATTATAAAAATAAAAACATTACAAGAAAAACAGAATCTGCTTGCCCGTTGTGGTGTACACCTACCAAGAAGGACCTGTTGGAATCAGTTGAAACCCATCTGGTCCCATAAATGCTTGATCTGGCAGAGATGTTAATAGGAAACCCTTGCTGTCATGTGGGCGAGCATTATCCTGCTGAAAATGCCAGTTGAAATCCCCATCTGAGAAAAAACACATGTGGCTTTATGATGTCTTGTGCATTATGCTGAGCTTTATATTAAAGTGTCCTTTATATTAATACAAATAGTTACTGACTGCATACTCAATGATTCTCCAGAAGTTGGAGCAGTGTTTTGCTCCACCACAATGGCAGGATTAAAATGCTCACTACAAGGTTTCTATATTCAAACCCAGTCATCACTGGATCCCAAACAGGGCCTGGATTTGCTGCTGAAGGTGATACAGTTTTAGTCCATACTAGTGCTGGGTGATATACCGGTTCATTCTGTATACCGCAGGGTGAACTTGAACCGGTATGTGTTTCTCTCATACCGCCACACCACTAGAGGGCGCTGCGGAGCGCCGTGCGGAACAGAACTGTCAAAGAAGAGAGTCTGACGCTGGTCTAGCTCCTTCCTGCAGAGAAATCAGAACACCTCCTGCTGCTGTTTCTACTGTATGGCTGTGACCGAAATGGCTCCCTATTTACTAGTTAGGGCACTATTGAGTATGTCAGCCATTTTTCTTTGAGTGTCCGAATCATAAGGGGGGAGTCAAACGTGATTTTGAGGGCACTAAAAACTCCCATAATGCATCATGATTTATAGTAAACTTCGCTGCTTACTAAGTGAGCTGAATGTGTCCCAAAATGCTTTGCGGGTCTCGCAACTAAGCAACAGACAGCCGAAGAAACGGAGGGGACAGCGAGTCACCAGGGTTGCCAGATTGTTACAGTGGGATTCAGATAAAACCAATTTACAGGGTAAAACGTGTTTCAAATCCACAAAATTACAGAGAAAACCACCCAAACAGCTGATGTTCGTCATATTAACAATATTACAGGGTTTATTCCAACATGATCTTAACTAAAATTCCTTAAATATCTTAAATATCACTGATTACAAAAATGATATTTAAATGAGTTTATCTGCATATCTGTATTATGTGTTTTGTGCCTTGTATCATTGGACACACGAAACAAAAACTTAAAAACAGTGCATAAAAACAAGCTTGCCAGCAATGAAAGAAAGAAATAACTTACTCACATATAATAACGAACATAAACACAGCTTCAAATTTCCATCAGCAGGACTAAACGCTCTGTCTCTGCAGGGTTATATATCTAACTACAACACCGCCTAGTTAAATTTCCAAACTCTTTACACTTGGTAGTTTTGTTCACCTGTCAAATCACAGCGTTTCCTCCAAACAATTTCAGACACAATTCGACATTTGGCATGAAACCACCCAATCTGGCAACAGTGCGAGCCGGTGTACACTGCTATTTTTAAGGTTTTCTTCATGTAGTTCAGTAATGTGAGGATCATCTTCTAAACAGCGTAAAAATAACAAACAGATAAATAACTTCATGATCAGCTCAGAGCTTCACTATCTTTAATTCAGAGCTCAGCTCGTGTGTTTATGGAGTTTTAAACACGGTTCAGCCCCTCTCTCACCTGTGTGTGTTTATGCGACTGGTGCTGGCGCATAATAATGATGAGTTAGTGTCCGAATTCACTCCTGTCTTACCACTAATTAGTGAACTTATTAGTATCTCCCTGCATAGCGCAACACTAATGAGGGAGTAGGGAGCCATTTCGGTCACAGCCTATGAGTGTTTTTACCCCAGTAAAACAGAGCAGTAACTACAGCTCTTTAAAATATATTAATACTGTAGCTTGAAGGATTATTTGAATGTATTTTTTGACTGGAGCAAGAAGGGAATTGTGGCTGTTTTAAAACTGTAATGCCTCTAATGACTTTGGTAAATTTATAATGATGTATAGTAAATTTATATTAAACCTAATTTGTCTAATTTGTGCAATAGAACTATTTCAAAGAGAAGTATCTCTTTAAATACTTATAAAAATAATAATTATAATATTTTGTAAACCAACGTGTATTAAAGTTGTTGGCGTATCTCTTTTTAAGGTCTATTGTTTAAATTTTTCAGCTGTTTTTCTGCTAATAAAGTATGATTTCTTCTTATTTTGCTCAATTTTGTTGGACAGAGTAAACCCAATACTAATCAAAGCCTTAATTTAAAGCCTTAATGTTTTATATTATATATACTACTAACAGAAGAGTAACTCACAAACATATAATAAAGCCCAGTCATGCAAAAAAAAAAAAAACTAAATAAAATACAGTGATATACTGTGAAACCGTCAGAATCTTGAAAAATACCGTGATATGCATTTTTGGCCATTACAGCCCAGCACTAGTCCATAGCAGTGCATGTTTTTCATTCACAACACAAATTTAAATTAAGGAGATGGTCACTGGCTGGTGGACAGCTTTGGTGGCAGCTTATCTAAGTCCCAAAATGTGATCTGTCCCAAAGTTTGTCATCTGGACTGGATGTCTTTGGGAGTCTTGTTAATGCATATTTAGCAGTCTATTGTCTCAGTACCAAGGAGAAGCATCTGAGAGGCTTTTTTGGGCAGCTGGAAAGCACTTTTACTCTCTTTTTGTGGAAAGACCCAGTGTCTAATCCGACCACACCTGTTATGATTTACATTTCTGCCTGGGACATAACCTCATGCCTGGATTTTCAGCAGTCCAGAGTGCTTTTTTATGCTCAAATGGGTTTTAAAGAACCTTCTCTAAATGTAAAGATTCATTACCAATGTTTAGGTTTTTCACACTCACACATCTCTATTACAATCACAATTCTTTATAGAGCCAAAATCACTAAAAAACATTTATTGCATGTTGTAATCATAAGTGCTCACAGGCTTACAAAGCATGTAAATGAGTGATGTTTAATTATTCTGTTTTTTCATTGGTTCTCTCAGTCAGTGTGCAGTGTGTGTGTGTGTGTGTGTGGTGGGAAGGAGGCGGGGCCTGAAAAGAGATTTTCCTTTAATCAGCAGCTTTACACTCCAGCTTTAATGCGCCTCTCGCTGGAGAAAAGTTCTGACTTTTTTATGAAAATCTGAAATTAAATTAAATTAGAGCCACTGCTGTCTAACACTGAGACGCCATCGTAAATGCATCATTCCCACACACACACACACACACCCATAGTGACTGCCTAACAGACCTGGAGCCACTCTGCTCTCTCTGAATTAACCGCCCCCCCCCAAATACGCACTCACACAAACACACACACTCACACTCACACTTGGGCTCTCTCAGTCTGCGCTCTGCTTGGAGTGAAAAGATGAAAGGGTGAAAATGAGCTTCTCTCTGGGTTGGGGCTTGCCATCATTATTTTGGGGGAAAATCCCTTTCCAAGTGGGTGGGGAGGCCCACATGCATACACACACACACACTTGAATTAGGACACACACTTTGCTCTTTAGAATAACTCGGCTTCAGCAGCGCAGGATAACATAGTCTTTTCAGTATGTCACAATGTGAGTGTGTGTGTGTGTGTGTGTGTGTGTTGGATTACAGTGTTTGTGCAGTGTGCCTAAAGCGTGTCCTGTCTCTGTGTTCACAGGGCAGCACATTAAGGAAGAGGAAGATGTATGAAGAGTTCCTGAGCAAGGTGTCTATCCTCGGTAAGTCACAGTGTATAACTGTATGTATAAAGCACATACACATATTATAATATAATAACATTCTGTAGTCTCGGTCATCAAACATGTTAAGAATTAAAAATAGATCCATGTTACATAATTATACTGTAATGGCTCTATTTTAGCAATCTTTAGGCATGCCATAGCTTAATTTAGGGCATGTTGGTGTGTGTTTGGTATTGTAAAGATAGGGAAAGTTTATCTTGTGTTGCTCAAAACATACAAAAAGCATGTTTATAATTCTCTTAATTAAGCACGGGTGTGTTATGGGCATAACATAAGATAAACCAATCAGCATGTCACTCGCCATTACTTTTCAAAGCCAGGTGCGCTCTGACTTTGGCGGATTGCTATTTTAACAGCACAGTGCTTCTGCGCTTCTCAACAGAGAAAACTTCTCAAACCTGCACGTTCACGCTGTGAAGGTACACAAGCAGCATTGAAGTATTGCACCAGTGTATGATTACAGCATTACCCCGGTTCACCCATACTTATTTACACCAGTACAGCATCATCACATCAGTATTACACTACTTCCCTACACCATTACAGCATTACATTGTTACACCAATACAGTTTTAGACCAGTACAGCAGTACAACTTTACACCAGGGCAACATTACAAGATTACACCACTGAAGCATTACAGATTTTTTTGCAAACTATATTCTACAGTGGTTGCAAAATAATTCATACCCCTTAAACTTTTCACATTTTGTCACTTTACAACCACAAACTTAAACTTTACTGTGAAACCCCTAAATTAAATCCAGTGCAAGTAAACTGCCTTCAGAATTCACTTAATTAGTTAATAGAGTCACACTGTATGTGATTTAGTCTCAATATAAATGCAGCTGTTATAAAGGCCTCAGGGGTTTGTTAGAGAACACTAGTAAACAAACAGCATTATGAAGACCAAGGAACTCAGCAGACAGGTCAGATATAAAGTTGTGGAGAAGTTTAAAGCAGGGTTAGGTTATAAAAACATATCCAAAGCTTTGAGCATGTTCAGTCAATCATCCAAAAATAGAAAAGTATTGTACAACTGCAAACCTACCAAGACATGACCGTCCACCTAAACTTACAGATCGAGCAAAGAACAGCACTTGTCGGAGAAGCAGCCAAGAGACCAAGATGGTCACTCTGGAGAAGCTGCAGAAATCCAAAGCTGTGGGAGAACTATATGTCTATAAGTTGTGCACTTCACAAATCTGGCCTTAATGGAACAGTGGCAAGAAGGAAATCATGGTGCTGTGGTCAAATCAAACAAAAGTTTAACTTTTGCAAAGTTTTATTTGTGGTGGAAAAGTAACACTGCTCATTACCCTGAACACACCATCCCCACTGTGAAACATGGTGGTGGCAGCATCATGCTGTGGGGATGTTTTCTTCAGCAGGGACAGAGAAGCTGGTTAGAGTTAATGGGAAGATGGATGGAGATAAATACAGGGCTGGAATCCTGGAAGAAAACCTGTTGGAGGCCATTTACTGTATTACTACACCAGTAACACCAATTAACCATTACAACATTACAGCAGTAGAGATCTTTTTGCACCATTAGAACATTACAGTTTTTAAACTCTTAGTGTCAGTAGTACTGGAGGTGAAAATGAGACAAAATCATAATGAAATGTAGATTAATTAAAATATGATTCATAATTATCAGTTAATTGTTTTTCATAACTCCTCCCCCGACTGTTACTAAGAGAGAGTTCACTTAAAGTGGTCACTGCGGCTGTTCTGAAGACCAGATACAATTACACACACTAACACCTCTACTGAGAGCTGGAGACGGAGAGATACGGTCAGTGTGGACCCCCTGACCCCTCAGAACTGTGAGGTCATATGAGGCCCACAGACACACTCATGTCTGCTGCTTCTGCTTTCTTCTGCTGTTCTTTCTCCTGATGTTCTCTTCATGATGGCCTTCTTTGTCTCTGTCCTTTAAAGGGAGTGTTTTTTGTTTTTCTTTGATTTTGGCGATAGCGGCGATTTTGGTGACGAGCCCTTGATGTCATTTAGCAAGGGGTGGAGGGTTAAAGGGGGGTTAATGCACACTTACTACAACCCCCCCACCCTCTCCACACACACACACACACACTGCGTTTGCTCAGTGGAGCATGTAGAGTCGGGGTAGTGTTTCGGCTGAGGCTGTTACGGATCTGCACAGGCGTGAGGAGGCTTTAGCCAGAGTGATAAAGTGACCATCAGTCTGGGGCATGCAGACAGACTGGCCCCAACACACACACACACTCACACACTCACACATTCACACTCAGTCACTCTCCACGAGCCTTCTCCTCCAGCCAGGAGTGGACATCTGACCCTGCTGAGTGTTTGAGGGCCGTTCTTGCTGATGCACCAAGAAGAGCAAGCGTCAACCACTGTGTGAAGGTTTCACCTCAAGCTGCCTGTAATTATCATGTTTGAGTGACATGTTTTGATGTACGCTCACCGAGGACTTTATTAGGAACTCTGTATTCATACTCGCTAGGGCCCCACTTTCAGAAAACAGCCTCCAAACCATTCATTCTTTGTGGCATGGATTCCACAAAGGAAATTCTGGTCTATATTGACCTTAATTTTAAACTCAGAATTTAAACTCAAATTCTACTGTTTGCAGATTCTTCCTCAATTCTTCTCATTCCAAAAGGGTTCTATTGCACTCAGATTAAAGTCCTTCTGCTAAAATAAAATTGTTCTTTGTGAAATACAATAGATCTCTCTGAGTTGTATATGATGTGATGTAATGAATATAATTACATGAAACTCTTCCTCAGCCTCTATTGTCTGCAGTAGCTAGTAAAAAAAATATTCAGAAAATCGGGTCGATCAAGAAAAGCACCATGTCTACGTCAGTTCGTGAATTTGTATTCATTAGAATTCATGGCCTCGCACACCTTGACTCGTGACCACCTGGATTTAAGTAAGTAAATGATGTGGGGTTGATGCTGCAGTTGGTCTGCAGGTTTAGGTTCAGCAACAGTATGTGCTGAAAGAATGAGGTCAGCTGACTACCTGAATATACTGAATATATAGACCAGGTTATTCCATCAATGGATTTTATCTTCCCTGATGAATCACGAGCATATTCCAAGATAACAATATCAGGATTCATGGTGCTGGAATTGTGAAAGAGTGATTCAGGGAGCATGAGATCATCATTTTCACACATGGATTGAGAGAGTTCACCACAGAGTCCAGAACTTAACCTCATTGAGAATCTTTGGGATGTGCTGGATGGAAAAGAGCTGCTTTGTGCAGTGGTCAGACTCTACCATCATTAATGCTGCTGCAAGATCTTGGTGAAAAATTAATGCAACACTGGATTGAAATAAATCTTGTGACATTGCAGAAGCTTATAGAAACAATGCCACAGTGAATGCGTGACACAATCAAAGCTAAAGATAAAGATCAACAAAATATTAGAGTTTGTGATCTTTATTTTGGCAAGGCAGTGTATTTGCACATTCATTTATTTATAGCTGAATTAATTTATTAGAAGGGGTGTTCACAAACATTTGTTTTATAAAAACACAAATAGAAAACACAGTACAGTCACATATACTGTACAATATAAAAGGTAATGAATAAATAACATGAGCTGTCTCTCATCCTGTGTGTGTTTGTGTGTGTGTTTAGAATCTCTGGAGAAGTGGGAGAGGTTAACGGTGGCTGATGCGTTGGAGCCGGTGCAGTTTGAAGATGGCGAGAAGATTGTAGTGCAAGGAGAACCAGGAGATGACTTCTTCATCATCACAGAGGTGTGTATAAATGTCTGTGTGTGTGTGTGTGTGTGTATTGCAGGGACATCTGAGGACAACTGAATGGTTACAGAGGTGTATGTGTATGTTAGTTTGAGCACAGTGACAGCTTGTCTCTGGGGGGCTGTAGACTCTCGCAGTGTTTGACTCAGGACTCCAGACTCTGACTGGCAGCTGTTTAAAGATTGTTGTGATTAACTCCACATTTATGAAGCTAAGCAGAGTCAGAACCCCCCCGAAACTTCTCAACATTCTTCATATCTTTCTTTCTTTTCCTCCTCTCTGTCTTTCTCTCTGTTTCTTATATTTACTTAGAATCTTGTTTCATTACAAACAATATGAACCCTAGATACAAGTACACGTGTCTTTGAGAAGTAAAGCTTGTCAGAAGATCTAGATGATTTATTATTGAAAAGTTTAAAAACAATGTTTCTTAAAGAGAGATTACCGTCCAAAATCCTTAATTTTCCCTAACATCATCAGTGCGCCTTATAATCCGCTGCACCTAATGTATGAATTCTACCAGTCAGGTATTAAGGAGCAGTTTATACAGGAGTTTCAGTTTAGTTCTCCAGCACTGAGACTGGAGCAGTTAATTGTGCTAAGTGCTAACTCTCAGTATTATCAGCCTGTAGCCTGCTGCTAACCCTGGCTAGCTCTGCTGGAGCAGTATTATTAGCATTAGCCTAAAGCACTAGCTCTTTGTATAGTATATCGGCCTGTAGCATGTGCTTTTACCCTGTTAAAACAAGCTACATGGTACGAACCACTACCTAATATTGCCCTGGTTTACCAGAACTCTCAGGATTCCTCAGTGTAGCGCTGCCGGGCAGAATTTACTAGCGTTAATCATGGGTAGTGCTAGTGGTTAGCCACTAATGCTAATGCTACTGCAACAAGCCTTATTGGAAATCTGGAAATCTAAGCTTACTGTAAATAAACAGAAGTGCTTTACTCACCCAAATAAACAGTTTTCAGGAGAAAAATCTTTGTAGATTAACATCCAGTGCTCCTTTGACTTACAGTTACAGTTAAGAATTACAGTTTTGTTTTCGTAGCTTATCTCAACAGGTGAGACCTGCTAAATTATAAGGAAAATGTGGCGCAACCCCTGTTAATTACTAGTGTTGCCTAATACGCATTATAATCCAGAGTGCCTCATGTATAAAAATACATCAGAAAAAAGACATTATTAATTTATAGTGCGCTTTATAATCTGGTGTGCCTTATATTGTGAAAAATATGGTATACATTTTTCTGTCTATACAGTGCATAATATCATTTAATGAATTGGGAGGAATTTCAGTGTATAAAAGGCATCAACATAAGTCTGAGCTGAACACCCATTATCTCCATTATCTCTTAAATGGCACTGCATCCAGACTTCTGATAGAATAACATTGGAAAGGATTAGTAATGGCAATTGTCAAGCAGAGTTACATTCAGAAATGCCCCTTTAAACTTTACTGTGTAAAACAGACGACCATTTTCAGAAGGGGCGTAGGCTGCTCTGGGCTCTGAGGCATCTAGGATAGACCATTACACAGTTTATCTAGTATCTATTTTTGGGAATAAAGGGACACTGTGGACCAAACACAGAAGAACCATCCAGACTGTTATCAGCAACAAGTCTGAAAGCCAGGATCTGTCATGGTGTTGTGTCTGTACACTTCTGTGATTCAGCATTACAGCAGAAATGCACAGAGCAACATATGTTACCTGTAAGAAAACATCTTTCGTGGGGATGTACATGCATTCCTCAGCAAGCCAATGCAAGACCACATGCTGCACACATTACAAAAGCATGGCTATGGAAGAACAGGGTATGAATACTGCACTGACCTGCCTGTAAATCCTGACCTGTCACCAGTGGAGAATGTATTGAGAAGTATTGTGAGAAAGAATGGCAAAGTGGTAAAAACTTTACTGTTCCAACTTTGTTTTGGAATGTGTTGCAGGTCTGAAATGGAATGTAATGAATGTACTGTATATTAAAGTTAGGTTCAGCAGATAAAAAACATTAAATATATTGGGTTCATACTGTCTGTATGGAAATGAAAGTACATGTTATTTTTATTTTTTTCTGCACTACTCTAACTGTTTGATTTGATGTCATAGATAAAAGTGTGTCATGCAGTGTCAGAAAGCACAGCTACTAGACATCTATTACACAATAAGTCAACATGGCGTGAGGTGAGTGTGTGATGACTCACGATTGCTCAGAAATGTGGTTTAACCCCCTGAAGACAACAAGTTCATCAGCAGAATGAAAAACTGAGCCTTCCTTTGAGGTTTAATGTGTTTTATCAAGGAGATCTGTGGCTCAGAAATCACAATTTCAAGTCATCTAATTTGTTGATAAAAATATAAGCTATTTTGTAGACTATAGGCAAATTAGGAGTGCAATATGACCTATATAATACCTTTTCTAATTACCACAAATTACAGCATTTTCACATTTATCGTATTTTTTGCACTATAAGGCGCACCGGATTATTAGGCACTTTGTGCGAAACTAGTAAAAAACAATTCTAATTCAGCAGGCCTGTAAAGCTAAGCTAAGTTAAGTAAAGAACACTTTATTTCTTAAAAACAAACATTGTCTTTTAAAATCAAATAAGTGTTGGACGTTAATCTACACAGATTGTTCTCCTGAAATCTGTTTATTTGGATAAGTAAAGCGCTTCTGTTTGTTTACAGTAATAAACAGAATTTCTAGCTGTAAAGCTAGCTGCGGTTAGCGGCTAATGGCGCCTGACCGTGCTACACTGAGGAAACCTGAGTGTTCCGGTAAGCTTAGGCGATATTAGCTAGCAGTTCGTCCCATGTAGCTTGTTTTAACATGGTAAATATGCAGGCTACAGTTCGATATACTCACCTTTAAACGGCAAAAGAGATAGTGCTTAGCGTGGTTAGCGGCTAATGCTAATACTGCTCCAGTCTTAAGTCTCAGTGCTGGAGAACTAAATTGAAACTCCTGTGTAACACTGTAATTCAGCATAGTGGCTTTACTGCTCCTTAATACCTGACTGGTAAAATTCATACATAATTATAAGACACATTGTAATTTTTTGGAAAAATTAAAGGATTTTAAGTGCGCCTTATAGTGAGAAAAATACGGTAAACAAACGCGCTTCATTCAAGTCCTGTGGACAGATCAAGTTAAAATGATCTTTCTGACTGGAATGAGTAAAGTAGACACCACAGTTAATTTGTTAATTTTGAATTAATCTAATCAAGCAAAAGGTATTATGCTTAGATAAAACATAGAGATTTGTTTTACTGTATGGACATGTGTTTATGACCCCAACACTGTTAAATCACATCAGGACCACATCAGCCAATCGTATGAGACTTTCAGTAAAAAACAGGAAGTATATAGTAGGGGGGGGGGTCTGAGAAAGGTTTAAAGCTGCTGCTTTTGGTTAATTTACTTTGGATTTATGAACTCTTTGCCGTTAATGGGAAAAATGGTGGCTGGACGGAGAGTTTAATGAAGTTTGGCGCACTGAGGTTGGTTTTCTGTGCTGCTGAGTTTTAAAAATGTGACTGTGCTGTTGATCTCAGACTGAATATACTGTATGTAATTGGGACTTGAGTGATGTATTGGTATCGGTATTTATGCATGTCTAGAGTAATGGTTTGTTTGTAGAAAAAAGGTATACAATTTTATGAAGAGAATATCAAACTAACAGTTAAATTAGCTTTGTTTGGACTTTGTTTTGCTTTATTGCAGCCAGTGGCACAGGCAACAGGGAACAGTGGTAATGAAAAGAATGGATTCAGTTAAATACCAGCAAATTCTGAAAGGAGACATCACACTGTGATGGCTTAAACAACCAGATAATGATCCTAAACACACCCTTAAAATCCACAATGGACTGCCTGAAGAGATGCTAGCTGAAGGTTTTGCCATGTGTAACACGGAGGAGGCAGGATGTAAACGCAAGTCAGGTTTATTCTCCATTATTACAAAATAAACTAACAACAAAACACTGAGGAAGAACTATAAAGAAAAAAGGTTACTGAAACAAACACTAAAAAAACAAAGGATAAACTAAAAGACTTAAACGAGCAAAATAAGCAAACAAAGAAACAAACTCAATAAAACCAACCAGAACACTTTAGACAAAAAACACGGCAGATCCAAACAGAGTAACAAGACAAGTTTCAAACAAAAAGCACGACAAACAAAAAGGGACCACATGGGGTATTTATACTCAGGCACACACTAGGGACACCTGTGGAGGTAATGAGGGGGCGGAGTTACAAATGAGACAGGAGGGGTTACAGATGACAAGGCGGGGCTAAGGCGGAGACAGGTAAACAAAACAAGAGAACAGAGGACAGGAGCAGGAAGGAACCAAAAAAGGAAAAACACTGGACAGACACAGGCTAGGGTGTGACACCATGATCCTAATCGTTTCACAAGCTTAGCATCGTTAAAAAAATAATGAATAGACCTGAAAAGCGGAGCCAAGAATCTCACAGATTCTCAAAGCCTTTTTGCAAGGCTGAATATTTTTAAAGGTGAAGACATCAAAAACAAGAATTAGCTGCTACCAAAGGACTGGGAGTGTGGGTTAACACTATGCACAAAATGCAAATCAATGATAGTGATATTGGGTAATTATCTGGACTGTAGAAAAAGATGTTCACTGTAAAAATGACCATAGTTTAGAATGCTGGCACCAGGATATACCTAAAACTATTTATAATACAGTTAGTGGGGCTTTATCTCTCAGTGACCTCACTTCTCTCCAGCTAAATACATTCATTAAAGGGGTATCTACAAACATCTGGACATATAGTGTGAATATATATCAGCCTATGATATATAATCTGCCACTGAGAGCATGGAGAACAGCGTTGTGTACAGTGACAGAAACCACACAAGCAAGTTTCTCTCCCTCTCATTTCCCTCTCTGTGGTTTTTAAGTCTCATGACACACAGACTCTCTCTCTCTTTCTCTCTCTCTCACACACACACACATACACACACACACAAACACTTATCTCTAATTACATACTGCTCAGTGTTGATTAAAAGCTATCACTTTCCTCTGCATATCCCTAATGCAAACTGAAAACTCACACGGTTACACCCCCCAACACACACACACCCACCAAACTATTTACTCCTCCATCATCCCTCCATCCACTTCTCTTTTTAATCCAAATTTTAAAAAATGCTGTTAAATAAAGCAAAAAGTATAAGAAAGCATTGATAGGTGACATAAATTGCAGACCATTGTGTATTTTTGTTTTATCATCTTAAAACCTCAAACTTACATTGTTCTTAAGAGTTTAAGTGATGGACCAACACAATGTAGCACATAATTGTAAAGTGAAATGAAAATGATACGTGGTACAAAAATGTGAAAAATGTGACAAAGTAAAAGTATTTAGCCCCCATATATCAATACTTATTAGAGCCACCTTTTACTGCAATTGCAGCTGCAAGTCTTTTGGGGTTTGTCTCTACCAGCTTTGTGCATCTAGAGACTGAGATTTTTGCCCATTCTTCTTTGCAAAATAGCTCAAGCTCAGCCAGGTTGGATTGAACAGCAAATGTCTTGGCTTTGACTGGGCCATTCTAACACATGAACATGTGTCTTTGATCTAAACCAATCCACTGTAGCTCTGGCTGTATGTTTAGGGTCATTGTCTTGCTGGAAGGTGAACCTCCTTCCCAGTCTCAAGTCTTTTGTAGCCTTCAACAAGTTTTTTTTCCAGGATTGTTCTGTATTTATCTCCATACATCTTCCCATCAACTCTGACCATCTTCTCTGTCCCTGCTGAAGAAAAGCATCTCTGCAGCATGATGCTGCCACCACCATGTTTCACAGTGGGGATAGCGTTGTTACTTATATGCCACAAAAAGCGCTTTGCATTTAGGCCAAAAAAATTGACCGCACCTGACCACAGCACCTGTTCTTCCACATGTTTACTGTGTCATCTTCTCAGCTTGGGGAAAACTACAAAACGGCACTTCTTATGTCTTTCTTTCAATGATGGTTTTCTTCTTGCCACTCTTCCATAAACTTTAGATTTGTTGAGTGCACAACTTACAGTTTTCTGATTTCTGCAGCTCCTCCAGAGTGACTATGGGCCTCTTGGCTGCTTCTCTGAACAGTGCTCTCCATGCACAATCTGTCAGTTTGGGTGAACGACCATGTCTTTGTAGGTTTTCAGTTGTAGAATCCTTTTTCCATTTTTGGATGATGGATTGTACAGTGCTCCTTGAGAGGCTCAAAGCTTGGGATATGCTTTTATGACCTAACCCTGCTTTAAACGTCTCCACAACTTTATCTCTGGCCTGTCTGCTGAGGTCCTTGATCTCCATGATGCTGATGGTTCACTAGTGTTCTCTAACAAACCACTGAGGTCAATACAGAACAGGTGTATTTATAACAAAGAGACTAAATTACACACAGCCGGACTCTATTAACTAATTAAATTACTTGTTAAGGCAATTGATTGAACTGGAGTTTATTTAGAGGGTTTAGAGGAACATAATTTCCCTCCACTGTGTACCTGTACTCAGATGGAATTACAATAAAAAAGGCCCTTGATTTCACTCTTGACTTACAATGTCAACACACCTGTATTGTTACACAGATTTGTTACAAATAAAATTAACACTGTTCTAATATACTGTAGTGCACACTCTATTACATGTGTTACACACTATAACACACCTTGTTACATGCTCCTGTTACATCACTGTTCATCACAGTTACACACTAACGCGCTTTGCAGCACACTGAGTACACACACCCAGTCTGTAATACAGTCCGGACGACACTTAACACACTGTTTTACACACTCTGTACTCCGCCACTCTCTTGTGGGTTGCAGACACAGCTGGGTGGTCTGTAACTGAGCAGGCTGAGTATCACCTTTCTTCACCCTCCATCACTCTCTACTGTCCTGTATCCGTCTCACACACACACACTTTACCCCCTGTCACTTTAGAGTGGAGGTCATGCTTTTTTCTGTGGAATGTGTGTGTGTGTGTGTGTGTGGAATGTGCACATGTGGTCAATGAGTCATTTGCTACTACATTTCATTAGCTGACTATAAACTGTATGTTTGCTCTTTATGTTACCCTGGAACAGTAATTTTGTGAGTATGTATGTGTATGTGTGTGTGTGTGTGTGTGTGTGTGTGTGTGTGTGTGTGTGTGTGTGTGTGTGTGTTACATTATGTTCTTCACATCCTAATTGCTCCTTGTCCATGGAGACACATAAACCCTGGGGTCCATCAGAAGCTAAAGCTTTGGAAAAAAAACATCTAAAAGTAGCTACCTTTTAAATGTGATGCTAATTTAGATCTCCTGGGCCATGCCATGCCATCATCAGCCTCAGAACGACATCACCCCAACGATATTATTCATAGACCCCGAGCATGAATAGTTCAGAAACCTCACCCCTGTGCCCCACATGACTGAGCCCCAGGGGTTCCCCAGCCCCTCAGATCCTGGCATGAAACCATTCTGAATCTGTTCACCAGAGGTGTCAACAGGTCATCAGTTTACAAGACTTTTAACCGCAGGTATCAAGTGCGTCTGTCGTATTTAGTTCTATGGTCCAGGTTCATAAACCGCAGTGCCGGATTTAGCATGATGTCGAGAGAGTCACAGTAACACTAGTCTCATGTTCATAAACAAGGTTTTGAAGCCACTCCTGTGGTTTGTGGGATATCTCACACTACCATTCATTTCTGTCAATTTCATAACCTGTTAGGAATCCAAAACATGGTTAAATTTTCTTTGTTATAATGTTCTCAAACATGTTTGGGCAAATAGGCAATTGACCTACACATGTTCTGATAGTATGAACTCCAATGAACGTCCTCTAATGAACGTCGCCTCGCTTTGCCAGACATTCACACAAAGCAATCCAGACTGTTCTCATACAGAGTTCCCCAATGGTGGAACAAACTACCTTCCACTACCAGATCAGGAGAATCTCTCGCTATCTTTAAGAAACTCCTGAAGACTGAGCTCTTCAAAGAGCACCTACTCTCCTAACACCTCTAACTAACTACCTTCTACTACCAGATCAGGAGAATCTCTCGCTATCTTTAAGAAACTCCTGAAGAGTTCAGCATAGGTTGGGTATAATAGGCTGTCAGCTTAGTGTCACATAGGACTCCACCATATAGCCTATAGCAGTGTGCTATGCTTCTCAGAATTTTACGCAAATACTAGATTTAAAACTTAAAGTGGTTATGATTCATTCATTTGAATTAGTTGACGTTAAATCAATCAATTTACCTATTACATTGAATGCACTTCTAAAGGGTGTGCACTGTATTTAACACTGTATTTGTGTGGTAGCAGCGCAGGGTTTGGGACACAGCCACTGAAGTGTGATGCTTCAACAGGTTAGTTATGCAAATCAGTGTTATTTTTGTTATCAACAACATTTACTTCACCAACAAATTGCTCCAGCTTTAGAAAGAATCATACAATTTCTAGTCTGCTATAAGAATGCAGTTGGGTTATGCTGCAAGACAACAGTCTTAAGGGGGAAAAGCAAGTCATGCACTGAATGATTTAAAAGAAGGGGGTTGGAGTGGCCTAGGGTTTGCAGAGGCGGCACAAATGACCTAAGAAACCCACACATTTCGATTTATTTTCTGCACTATAAGGCTCACCTGAAATCCTTTAATTTTAAATTTTCTAAAAACTTGACAGTGCACCTTATTATACAGTTCTTCTTGTGTATACATTTTATCAGTAAGGTATTAAGGAGCAGTAAAGCCACTCCACTGAAATACAGTGTTATACAGGAGTTTCAGTGAAGTTTCTCCAGCACCGAGGCTGGAGCAGTATTAGCATTAGCCGCATATTAGCCACTAACTGCAGCACTAGCTCTTTCACTGTTCAGAGGTGAGTATATCGGACTGTACTCTGCGTGTTTTTGTGTGGTAAAACAAGCTACGTGGGACAAACCACTAGCTGATAGCGCTCGGGATTACCAGACCACTCAGGGTTCCTCATTCTAGCTCGGTGTTAGCGGCATGTACTAGAGCTAATTGCTGATAGCCATGGCTAGCGCTGCTCCTTACCGTGCTGTTGAACATATAGGAAATGAAAGCTTACTGTAAAATAAACTGTTTTCATTGATAGTGCGCCTTATAATACTGTGCACCTTAAAATATGGTAATTATGATTTTCCTTGCTAAAAATTACATAAAACTCTATATTGGCATAGTTTAATGACATTTTCATCATAACAAGCATTAAGAAATCGCTAGTACTTTGTCTCAGTACAATGATAATGGTGCAACAGACAGCAGGTGGCTGTAGTATTTAAGGTGGGACTAAAAAATACAATAAAATAAAAGCTAATTTCAGCTCCCCATCACAGAGAACTTAAGGAACGTACGATAATAATAGTTCCAACATCGTTAAATCTGGGTTGCTTGACTCCGGTCCCCACTTCTGTAGCACACTAGTACTTTCCTTTTAACCCAAATTTGGAAAGTTCCCATGCTGAGCAGTAAAGGTCTCTGCCTGTTTTCTCCGTATTAATGTTGGCTCTGGGTTTTGGAAGCTCTTTGTTTGATGTCTTTCTTCCACTCGCAGATGCTTACAGACACAAATACAGTCACACCTTTATACAGGACTTATATTCATCTATTAAGATTCATTATATTCATATTTACTGCTGCTGAAAGCGTTCCAGGGGTTCAACCCTGCTTTGAACTGCTCTGAAACCAACTGATTAATTTACTCACATTTAAAGGGCATTTAAACACAGTAGCATATGCACACACACACACACTGTAGTGTAAAGCAGGGTCTGTTAGCAATTTTTTCCCTCTTGTAATAAAGGTATGAATGTGCGGCACTGTTTAGTGCCAAATGAAACACAGTAAAGGTGGTACAAACTGTTATAATGGAGAGCCGGCTATGAAAAAGCACACACTTACAGAAGCAGGCTGGCTGTTAGGCTGTCTGCTAGACCGTAGGGTCATGCTAGGGCAGTGTGTGTGTGTGTGTATGCCTGCATGCAAGCCAGATTATTATTTCAGCCATAACTTAAACATATGCACTATACTGTACAAATATAACAACTCCAGTAAAAAGGCTTTTTCGTGATACGTTCTATTAATAAAAAAAGTATTTGGGCACATCTTTTAATCATTGATTTCAGGTGTCACCGCCTGACCAAAAAAAAGGTCACACGCACTACTGTTTCATTGAATCGTCTTTAGCTTTGATTGCTGCACACATTTTGTGTGGCATTGTTTCAATAAGCTTCTGTAATGTCACAAGATTTATTTCAATCCAGTGCTGCATTAATTTTTCACCAAGATCTTGCAGCAGCATTGATGATGGTAGAGTCTGACCACTGCACAAAGCCTCTCCATCCAACACATCCCATCCTTTTTTAAAATCCAGGTAGAGACTTTTTTTGGCCAGGCAGTTTATTTCACCATCAATGTTGAGAGTTATTATTGAAAGGTGACAGTAACTCATAAAGCCATGAAGTGTCCAACAACATAAAGGTACAGAGTAGGGAGCAGAAAAGTCTCTAATGCTTTATCTGTGTTGAAAGTCAAAGTGCTACACAGTACTAACCCTAGCACTAAGTGCACTTGCTCGTATACCTCAGATCAATTAATTGAATAGGATTCCAGATAAGTAAACGACAGCAAAGGTCGAAAGCTCACCTACCTGGGCACTCAAAAATACTGGTGATGCCAACCATGATGTTGCATTCCAATGGTTCTGACCCCTCTGCTAAACCTGAAAATGATCAATTTTGCAACAAGAAAATCTCCTGCTAAACACTGTTATGATCTCAACAGAACTTAACCCACTACACCTATCAAAAATTTCTGTGATGTAGACAGTGTCTAGAGAAAGTCAAAAGCAATGTCGCCTTTGCTAACCTGGCATAAAACCTTTATTGGTGACCTATGTGCACCAAAACCAAACTCACTTTTTAAGTGCTTTTTTATTTCTGCTTGAGTCTTGACTTCTCCTATAAACACTCCAAGCTTGAAACAACTTGGTGTAATAATAAGCCGTTAGCTCGTTTATTGTGACGTCACAATAAGGACATAGAAGTTCATAGAACCACCCTGGCACCATCCCTCACACCTCACCCATCAACGCTCACCAGAGCCTCACCCACAAGATCAATTAAAAGTCCATTTTGTTTGAAAACCATGGACAGCCCTCAGCAAAAAAAGCCAGTAGACCTTGTCTGACAGAGGGATCTGTAGCTACTAGCCATGGCAGGTCAGCAGACGAGGGAGTTCAGCTACTCCACTCTCCGCTCTGCCATGGATAGTTGTTAACTCCACTGGCTACTCCACATCACACAATGCCTGGGTGCCATTTAAGCTAACACTAATGTGCTAAACTCTCAGTAAACATGGGGCATGGCCAGCAACGGCTTATCTGTATAAAAGTGACAGAGCTCTTAAATGGCTTATACTGAAAGAGATTGAATATGGCAAGAACAGAGTTGGTGAGATCTTTATCTTTATGTAAATGTGCAAAAAACCTTTGTGAACACATTTTTTATAGCCCATGGACCTGTTCTAACTTGTGTAAAAAGAGATATAACATGTCGTCTTCAATGTTTTTAGTATTAGTTGGGTAATAAAGAAGCAGATGCAGGTGATTAATCTCACTAAAGACAACTTGCGGCCCAAATCACTGATTGGTCTAGGTAAAGTTAGCTTTAAGCTACTGTATATCTTTTGGTTATATTGCTATATTTACAAAGTATATATGCAATAATTAATCCTAAAATGTTCCTAAAGTTTCTTTGCAGTACCAAAAATGTTGTGTTTAATTCCCCAAGTAATCAAGAATTTAGACCAATTCCCCCCAATTTAGACAAACTTGTCAGATGAAAAAGTTGACCCAGCTATATTTATATATATACAACACAGCATTGCTGAACTGTTTTAGTTGTGTACTGGATGTGTTTATGCAGTTTGGCTGCTTGTATTGTGTGAACATGGTGGCGGGCGGTCGGGGTCAGAGAGCTAATGGCGTGCGGTGACGGCCGCTGCCCGGAGCATGATGAAGAGTGTGTGCAGTTGGTGTAACAGGTGATGTCTGAATATGAATAATAAGCGTAACTGAGAGTAACTGATTAATAACGACAAACACATGCACATTTGCATTCATGTGCGTGCAGCAGCTTAAAGATACGCATGTTTTATCAAATTAAGCCGACTCTCTCTCTCTCTCTCAGTTCTTCAGCAGCTGTGATGTGTGTTGATTTTCTCTCTCTTCACTGCGCTGCAGATTGGTGATAAATCATTAAAATATTTTTTCCGTTGCTCAGTTCGGGAGTGTCGCCCGTCTGTTCTCACACACACACGAGCACACACACACACACACACGAGCACACACACACAAATGAACCGATACTGACGGGTCGCTGGGTTCAGCCAGGTTGTCCAGCAGGACTCAGCTGCTCTTCATTCCACGTCTGTCTGTATGTCTCTCTTTCTTCATCTCTACGTCTGTCTGTCTCTTTCTCAGAGAACTCAGCTGCTCTTCATTCCTTGTCTGTCTCTCTGTGTCTGTCTCTCTGTCTGTCTGTGTCCCTCTGTCTCTTTCTCTATCTGGAGCTGTGTTCCTTTTCTTCCATATGGATCAGTAAACTCTCTGTCTGGTGTGTGAATTTGTCACAGGTGGCTTCATTATGGACAGTGTGAGTGTTTACGTGTTCCAGATGTGTGTTTGGTTTGTACCCAATCAGTGTTCAGTGTGTATACAATGACTGTTCGGTATATACCCAGTGAGTATGTGTTATTTACAACATTGTGTGTTTGGTGTTTATTGAATGTGTGTTTGGTGTGTATTGGATTAGTGTTTGGTGTGTATTGGATGAGTGTTTAGTGTGTATTAATGAGTGTTTGGTGTGTATTGGATGAGTGTTTGGTGTGTATTGGATGAGTGTTTAGTGTGTATTAATGAGTGTTTGGTGTGTATTGATGAGTGTTTGGTGTGTATTGGATGAGTGTTTGGTGTGTATTTGATGAGTGTTTGGTGTGTATTTGATGAGTGTTTGGTGTGTATTGGATGAGTGTTTGGTGTGTATTGGATGAGTGTTTAGTGTGTATCGATGAGTGTTTGGTGTGTACCCACTGAGTGTTTGTTATACACCCAGTGAGTGGATTTGGTTTACCAGATGAGTGTTTGGTGTGAATTGGATGAGTCTTTGGTTTCTACCAAGTGAGTGTTTGGTGTGTATTAGATGCGAGTTTGGTGTTTACCAGATGAGTGTTTGGTGTTTATTGGATGAGTGTTTGGTGTGTATTAGATGAGTGTTTGGTGTTTACCAGATGAGTGTTTGGTGTGTATTGGATGAGTCTTTGGTTTCTACCAAGTGAGTGTTTGGTGTGTATTAGATGAGTGTTTGGTGTTTACCAGATGAGTGTTTGGTGTGTATTGGATGAGTGTTTGGTGTGTATTTGGATGAGTGTTTGGTGTGTATTGATGAGTGTTTGATGGGTATTGATAAGTGTTGTGATTGATGTGTGATTGCTGTGTTTTATGAGTGATTTGTGTGTGTTTGATGGATGTGTGATGAGTGTTTAATAAGTGTTTGATGTGTATTTGGTGATTGTTTGATGTGTTTTTAATGTGTTTGGTGAGTGTCTGATGTGTGATTGCTGTGTGTTTTATGAGTGATGTGTGTGTTTGATGTGTGTCTGATGTGTATTTGATAAGTTTTTAATGTGTATTTGATAAGTGTTAAATGTTTGTTTAATGCGTGTTTGATGAGTGTTTGATGTATGTCTAATGTGTATTTGATAAGTTTTTAATGTGTATTTGATAAGTGTTTAATGGTTGTTTAATGTGTGTTTGATGAGTGTTTGTTGTGTGTTTTATAAATATTTCATGAGTGTTTGATGAGTGTATGATACATGTTGTTATGTAGCCACTGTGGGCTCTTTTATATATTTTAATTAATAATCGTATTATTTGTGAGTGTGCAAACAGTGCATGATAAACTCATTAAGTATTTAATGCTGCTGGGTTGACAGCCCCTGAACTGCTTTAACATTTCAGAACAACTGCTGTTTATTTAGTCATTTGGAAAATGGAATGTAAGCAATGTTGTCTGCATTTATTTTCTCTTCTGTTTTTCAAGTGTGTGTGTGTGTCTCTCTGTTTAACATCACATTAGTGTAGATTTTATGAATTTGTATGATATTTAGGTTGGGGTTATTAGGTCTAGGATGTTTAGGAAAGTGTCAGTCTAAAAGCTTTAGTTAGTTTGGATCATTGTCGTGTTGTAGAAGACATTCTCTTATATGTGTTTATAGGATTTACTGGCATTTTTTAGAATATATGCTTCTTTTCATCTGTGCAATAAGCAACGCAACAGTCTCTCCTCATTACACAAATTATACGCACTGCTTTCTCTCTGTTCTGCTGTGCGCTCACCATCAAACACACATCTTTGTGCTCTTATTACCTGATGCTTTTTAAATGTGTTGTTCTAATGATGCAGGAATTGAGGCTAGAGGTATCAGTCTGTGTATTGCTATTAAAGACTAGTACTGTCTCTATGTGTATCAGATAATTAATGTTACAGAATAATAGAAAAATGTCCCAGTCCCAGACAGGTGATGTCCCACTTCTTATATGTCCTGGGTGTGTGTGACTAGTCAGTCAACCACTGATCTATTGATATTAGGTAGTTTTTCCAAAGAAAAGAGCAGGTTCAGGTTCAGGTGAGAGAATAAGATGGAAAATAAATGATGGGATTTCATTGCTTAGCATAAGCAGATGCCCTAAAATATCTATACTGCGTTTTAAATAGCTTCCTGCTTATAGCTATTTAAACTAGACCATGTAACAGAAAATGCGGCTGTAGTAGGAATATTTTATAAAATATGTAATATACACCCAATGGTTTTATCTGCAGAACAAACAACACTTTACACCTTTCCTGTTTACACAATATTTTGTGTGTCTGATATGAATCTAAATAATTATTTTTCTTCTGATATGACACACTCACTCCTCTTGTGAACTCTCCTCAATTTTATGTACAGTTTTTTAAAAAGTGGCTGAGCCTGGTCTTCCAGATCGTGTTTTGACTTCCGCAGTTCCCCTGAACTGCAGTTCTGTAACACTTGAGACTGTAGAAACCACAATGTATCTTCTTATGTGAAATGTGTAAATGTGTAATTCCACCAAAGATTCCCCAAACTTTTGCATTAGCTTTATTTACTCTCTCACTACTGGCTTGGTTTTTAAATACTGGCTCTTTGAAAAAGTAGCAGATTACTCGAGTATCTATGCTAATGCACTCAAGTACACTACCCAAAATCCTCTGCACCTGCGAGGGTTTAAAGGAAATAATCTATACAGCTAATCTTTCTGATCTCTTTCTTCTCTCTCTCTCTGTCTCTCTCTCTTTTTCCACCCCCTCTTTCTCTTATTCAGGGTACAGCCTCTGTTCTGCAGCGCAGGTCTGATAATGAGGAATATGTGGAGGTGGGCCGTCTTGGACCGTCTGATTATTTTGGTAAGTTTCCAAACAAGTAGAGCTCCCATAATAAAGCTCCAAGAAACACAGCTAATGATGTTTTGAAACAGCTCCAGAGGAAACGAGAGGAGGTGATGGGGTGATGGTATGTGAAGTAAACAGCCTGTGCAGCTTTATGGTGCATTTCTGACCACCCTCGCCAACTTTCTTATTTAGTGTTTTTTTTCTTGTCGTTTTCTTTCTACATTGTAAATGAATACTGAATACAGAAGTCATCCAGACTATGAAGGAACACATAAGGAATCATGTAGTAACTTTAAAGTGTTAAACAAACCAAAATACTGCTCTTATCTGTGGCTGGTAACTCTTCTCTCCTGGGGTGATCCTGATGAGAGCCAGTTTCATCATAACATTGTTGATGGTGTGCACTTGAGGATCATTTTTAAAGTTCTTGAAATGTTTCGTATTGGATGACCTTAATTTCTTAAAGTCTTTTTTTCTTTACTTAGTTTAGTAGTTCTTACCGTGATATAAATTAAAATAATATTATTACTGTACTTTTATAGTTATCTATACAATTTGGTTGAACATACATAAAGTAATACAGAAGTTGGACAATGAAACTGAAGCACCTGTCATTTTAGTGTGCGAGGTTTCATGGTTAAATTGGAGCAGCCTATTGGCCAGTCTTCATTAATTGCACACTGCAGCAGTAAGAGCAGAGTGAGAAGGTTTAATTAGCAGAGTAAGAGCACAGTTTTGCTCAAAATATTACAATGCACACAACATTATGGGTGACATACCAGAGTTCAAAGGAGGACAAATTGTTGGTGCACGTCTTGCTGGAGCATCTGTGACCAAGACAGCAAGTCTTTGTGATGCATCAAGAGCCACGGTATCCAGAGTAATGTCAGCATACCACCAAGAAGGACCAACCACATCCAACAGGATTAACTGTGGACGCTGTAAGAGGAAGCTGTCTGAAAGGGATGTTCGGGTGATAACCCGGATTGTATCCAAAAAACATAAAACCACGGCTGATCAAATCACGGCAGAATTCAATGTGCTCCTGTTTCCACCAGAACTGTCCGTCGGAACAATAAATTATTGTGGTCTAAAACCAGGTGATTCAGTTTCAGTGTCCAACCCCTGTATGTATTGTGGTATTGTCTGCAGTAGCAAACTTTATTTGTTCTTATTAATAGGAATGCTTTAGGATGTCATGTAATATTACTATTATCTTTTTTTATTCATGTCAGTGTTGTGGTAATGTCTCAATTTTCAATTAATTCCATAGTACTCAGTATTATAAAAAGTAGAATATTAAAACGTTTACAATGGCACAGTATAAAATATAACAATCTAAGAAATACATTAAAAAATGGCAAAATAATCTATATAAAAACAGAAAACTATCTTAATTTAACAATTACTGATTAAATGGTTTTACCACTAGGTGCAAGCTGTGAGCTAACATGCTAACTACAATCTAATGTGCTAATAGCAGGTTAATGCTGTACACATTAACTAACAGTTGCTTACTAATCCACAAAATGGGTAAATGTGAGTAATGATGAGTACAAATATGTAGATCTGTGAATTCTGTTCTTATGCTGTTTTTAACTTGGTTTGTAAGATGAGTATGATGAGGGATTATATGAGAAGGAAAAAAACTCCATAATGCCATAATGTTTCATACATTGCCTTGTACACTTTTTTGTTCCTATACTTGTGCTGGAGACACAGATAGAAATGAACCCATCCATGCAGTGAACACTTACTCACCAGTGAACACAAACACATTCAGTGACATACAGTGAGAACACATGCCCGGAGTGGTGGGCAGCAAATGAGGGTTAAGGGCCTTTAAAAGGGCCTAATAGTGGCAGCTTGCCAAACTTGCCCTAAATGCTGAGCCATCACTGCCCCATGATCAACTCTCTTCTGATTGGTTAGAAACAAATTAATAAAGTAATTCTGAGTTCAGCTTTTTACCACACCACAACCCCCTCCCACTAGAGCAGAGTTTTATTTAAAAGTCTTTGCTTTTTTTTTTTTTTTTGTATTTAAATTACTCAAATTCGATTTCTTGCTCAGATTCACAAATGTAAGTGATCTGTATCTGTGTGTAATGTGAACAAATCTGTCCCTGAAACGCCTCACATGCTCACATTGATACCTGTATAAATGTCGCCTTCTTCACCAACAACAAACAACACCATATTTTAGAGAAGACTTTATAAAGCTTTATAAAGGGAAATGGATGAGTTAGCAGCTCATATGTGGAGCATCTTTTGCTGGAGTGGAGAGTAAACAGCTGATCTGAAGTACATGCTCAGGTCCAGGAGGTGAAAAAAGGTCAGGTGGTTTGCTTTTGCTGTTTTTGCAGCTATAGCTGCACAGCTGCACCAAGAGATTGTGGGTACGAGAGAGAAGCACATAGCGCTAATGCTAATGCGTAAAAGCTAAAAGGCGCATAAATTCTGATTTGACTCTTCACATTCATGTTGCATGTCTATGGATCGGATATGTATCCGATGCAGTACCACATATGAAAGTGACTCAAATCAAAAATTTGACACGTTCTCACAGCCATGAAAAAATCTGATTGAAGCCATATTAAGCAGATTTAAATCACTTCAGACTGGTAATGTGAGCCTAAATCTTATTAGTGATGTAGAAGTATTAGTGATGTTCTCACTCATTTATTTATTTGATATTTATTCACTGTTACTCTTTGTGCATTAATACTGGTCACACCCTACCATAATCATATCTCTATGCACTAGATGTATATATTTTTACCTTTACGATATATCATTTTTTAAGTATCTTTATATATTTCCTGTAATTGTTTTTGAATACATAGTTTTATTATTATTTGTTTATATATTTTTCATGACCTGTTTAACTGTCCTTTCCTCTGTACTGTTGTAACACTGCAAACTTCCCCATTGTGGGATTAATAAAGGATTATCTTATCCAATCATATCTTATCTTATCTTATTGGTTGTGTGCAGGTGAGATAGCGCTGCTGCTGAACCGTCCTCGTGCCGCCACCGTGGTGGCCCGGGGGCCGCTGAAGTGTGTGAAGCTGGACCGGCCCCGGTTCGAGCGCGTCCTCGGACCCTGCTCCGAAATCCTGAAGAGGAACATTCAGAGATACAACAGCTTCATCTCCCTGACCGTCTGACCCACGCAGCGGGCGGAGGGAGCTCACCAGCGGCCGGGGTGGGGGTGGGGGTGTTGTGGGTTGTGGGGGTCGGTGATGGGGTGCATGAAATAGTTGATGATGAAGTCCCTGCGAGTTTCACTGTGTGTGTGTGTGTGTGTGTGTGCTGGAGGAGAGTTACAGTAGCATAAAGTGGGATTTCACTGATGAGCTCTTTCATGCCTCCTTTACCTACTTACGCGTGAGAGTGTCTGTGCCATGGGGCGAAGATACCACAGGAGATACTGATGATGATGATGATGATGATGATGATGATGTATAAGCTTTCTGCCTTCTATTTTTTGCTTCTGCTTTTTTCTTATTTGTTGTCGTTGTTGTTGTTTTTGTGAGCTCTTCACTTTTCTTGTGCACTTTGACCCGTGCTGTAGCTTTATTTATGAATTATGAGACCGGAGGAGGAGGACAGGAGAAGGATATTTGTATGTTTATGTAAATTACAGTCTGGGTTATGAGAACCAGGGACAAAGAAATGAACACTTCAGATTGTATTGAGCGCAAAAGTCACGTCAACCTTAAATTATTTTATTTCCAGTTGAAATAGGCGATAAATACAGTTTATAAATGATACAGAACACATTATGTCAGATATTTCATGTCTTTGCACTTTATTACAGTATCACTCGTGTTTTCCATTTTTGCCATTTTTCACATTTTCCATTTATTACTTTTTCACATAATGTGAATTGTACAGTGGATTTATTTCAAAATTACCTACAATACAATACATTCCTTTTTATTTAATTCTCTGGGGTCATCAAGTGCACCGGCTTGTCACATTTACTGTATTCACTGAATTCACATTTAATTTCTGTTAATGTATTTGCAACAATAGGTCAAAGAAATACAGTTAAAACATTTCCTCAATCTATAGAGTCTGCTCTTATAATCAAATGTTTTTATATATATATCGTATGTGGCTCATGTCCAGAGTTCAGGGTTTGATTATTTTTTTCACTGAAGAAGCAAGTTTAATTGGAGGCTGCTTTTAAATTCTAAATTAATTCTACAGTTATACAATAACATAATACCTTAGTGATTTACTAAATGTCTATTAGTCAATTCCTGAACTGCAGATTTGACATGTCGTTAGATTTGGTGAATCCCAGAGGGTTAAAGAGGGATTGGGTAAGACCGTGCTTCACTGCAGCCTCAGCTTTCTGTTCTTGGCAGATCAAATTTAATCCAACATGGGTTTTTTTTTACAAATCTAACCAGTGCAAATTGACGAAATTGATCTGAAGTGATTTTGATTGAAAATGAAATCAAGAAAAGAGTGATCTCTGGCTTTTGCACCATGCTGTGTATGTATGAGCAGGGTTCTTTGACAGAAATGATGTAGGGATGTGTGTTTAGAAGTGGCTGCACGTCGCCTTCACGCTTTGGCTTTATGGTGCAGGTTTGCTTGCGCTCTGTTTTTGGGTTGATATGCTGTATTTTTTTGTTTGTTTGTTTGTTTGTTTGCTTGTTTGTTTTTGGCTCTGACTCAGTGGTCAGCACCCAGGATTTGTTCGCTGACCATCGTTAATCTGAGCCGTTTGGTGATGTTTTCTTCTCTACCGCTCTGTAAAGCAACCTCAGTGCTTTTAAGCTGTGCTTCTACCATTGGCTAAAGGGGGTTTGGTACTGATCCTGGTAGTGCTAGTTTGAAGGATAGGGGTGGGGTGGTGTTTGCAGTGTAACAGGGTTTTTTTCTATAATTGGGAAGGTGTGGGAGGGGTGGGGGGTTCTTGCTCAGTCCTGATGTTTCAGAAAAGCTCAAATTTTTCATTGTCTTTTTCCCAACATGCGATAGTGTTATGACTTTCAGTAGACACAGACACACACACACAAACAAACAAAAACACACACACAATATTTCAACACAAAACCAGGAGAGATTTAAAGTGTGTGGATTTTACGTTAGTGTTTCAGTTTGCACAGTTTTGATGAGACGGGTGTTTTTGGATCTTTTCAGTTCTGCACAGCAGATGAGCTTCTGTACGGTGTGTTTCTGCCAACACACACACACACATACACACACACACACGTACACTTAAATACACACATGTACACACTCATTCCATTTGTAAAGCCAATAAAGAAAAGCTTCTGAACAGCAGTGTCTCGCTCTTCATTTGTAAGTCTGTTGAGTCTCTTTCTGATTGTCCACTCAGATCAGAGTGGACGCTGATGGATGGAGCTCAGAGAGAGAGGAGGGATCGTTCATACACATCTAAACTCTGACTTTCTTTTTTATCTTCTTCTTGATTTCATCCCCAAATCTCTCACTCACTCACTGTCTCTCTGCTTTTCTGATTCAAAGTGCAAATACAATACTTAATTTCTATATATAATGTACAGGGGTTGGAAACTGAAACTGAAACACCTGTCATTTTAGTGTGGGAGGATTCACGGCTAAATTGGAGCAGCCTGGTGGCCAATCTTCATTAACTACACATTGCAGCAGTAAGAGAGTGTGAAGGTTCAATTAGCAGGGTAAGAGCACAGTTTTGCTCTAAATATTGCAATGCACACAACATTATGAGTGACATACCAGAGTTCAAAAGAGGACAAATTGTTGGTGCACGTCTTGCTGGCGCATCTGTGACCAAGACAGCAAATCTTTGTGATGTATCAAAAGCCACAGTATCCAGGGTAATGTCAGCATACCACCAAGAAGAACCAACCACATCCAACAGGATTAACTGTGGACGCTGTAAGAGGAAGCTGTCTGAAAGGGATGTTCGGGTGCTAACCCAGATTGTATGCAAAAAACATAAAACCACGGCTGATCAAATCACAGCAGAATTCAATTTAAACCTCAACTCTCCTGTTTCCACCAGAACTGTCCGTCACCACAATAAATTATTGTGGTCTAAAACCAGGTGATTCAGTTTCATTGTCCAACCACTGTACAGTACCAGTCCAAAGTGTGGACACCTTAAATTCAGTAGTTTTTCATTTTTTTTTTTCTGAATAAACCTTTTGCAGGCCTTGGAACGTATACAGGCAACAAGTGTAGATGATACAAAACCCATTTTCTTTGCAGTAAAAATGGGTTATTTATATTCTGAAAACTTTAAGGGCTTTAAAATCTCCAACAGGACACTTGGAGAAGCTGTCTGTTCTCTCTCTACTTCACTTAATAATTTCAGATCAGTAACAGGAATCCACCCAAATTCTGCAGGTTCGAAAATATGCGTAAAAAATAGACAAGTTTGGAGGGGATGAAATGAGTGTTTTGCATTCAGTAAAATACTTATTTTAAAATGAAGTTTAGAAAGGTGCCAATTTTATGATTGTTATTCATTATATATACAAAATTTAAATTTTTATATAATTTCTATTAAAATTACAATAAAAATTTGTAATAACATTTATTATCAAACATGAAAGATTTTATGTTTGAATAGAAATCTTTAAGATTTAGGTGTGTAATATCTGGTAGAAAATTTATAAAAGTACTGGCCTGTTAAGGGATTAATGCTAAAGTCATCCAAACTATAAAGAAAACATTATTTAGTAACATTATTTAGTAAACCAAAAAGTGTTAAACAAACCAGAATATGATCTGTATTTTAGACACCTCTTGTTTAGATGTCAGATATGCACATCTTGGCAGGATTTTATGAGGTAGAAATTCAGGCTTTCAGTTAACAGCTGTGCTGAAGAAATAATTAATGTGTTTGAGAGCATCAGTTGTAAAGTTGTGAAGAGGTTGAGTTGGTATGCAGTGAATAGCCCTATTTGAGTAATGTTCTAATCTATATTATGGCAAAAATACTTAACTAAGTAAAGAAAACATACTTAAAAAGTAAAGAAAGGAATGAAGGTCATCCAATCCGAAACATATTAAGAACTTGGCAAAAACTATCAAAAATATTATGATGAAACTGGCTCTCATCAGGAAGGTATGAAGGTCTAATGGAGTGTAGGACAGTGAGTGATTAAACACAGTGTTTAAAAACGCCAGCAGCACTGCTGTTTAGGTCCTAGTCATCATAATAGAGTAATTCTAAAGGAGGAGTGTAAATAGCAGAGATTTGCTTAATGGTCCAGGGTGGGCTTTACTTAGCTTTAGTGAGGATACAATAATAAATACCACAGTCCAGTACTGAGGAACAGTAGACTGGCTAACTTTACAGAACTGTGCTTTGGGTAAAATAAAAATAAAAAATCATTATCTTCAGTGTTCCAGGCATGTTCCAGATGTAGTAGTGCATCAATCATTGAAAAGTTACTTTATTTCAGTAATTCAGTTCAAAATGTGAAACTCATATATTATATAGATGTTTTATGTGATCTATTTTAAGCATTTATTTATTTTATTGTTGATGATTATGAAAACACAAAAATCAGTGTCTCTGAAAATTTAACTATAAAATAAGACCAATTGATACTTTTAACAGTGTGGGCAGTGTGCTGCCCAAGTCCTGCTGGAAAATGAAATCCGCACCTCTATAAGACGTTATCAGCAGAGGGAATCATGAAGTGCTGTAAAATGTTCCAGGAAAACACTGCACTGACTCACTATCACTGATCATCAGTAAATTTAACATTTTATTTGTAAATCAAGGGATCAGAGTCTGGAGGAAGAGTGGAGAGACACACAGTCCAAACTGCTTGAGGTCTAGTGTGAAGTTTCCACCAATCAGTGATGGTTTGGAGAGTCATGTCATCTGCTGGTGTTGATCCACTGTGTTTTATTATTAAGTCTAAAGTCAGTGCAGTTTTGTTTTCCCACAAAATCTTACAGCACTTCATGCTTCCCTCTGCTACCGACTAACTTTTATAGAGATGCAGATTTCATTTTCCAGCAGGATTTGGCACACTACAAATATATAATATTCGAATTTTCTGAGACACTGATGTTTGGCTTTTCATTGGCTGTAAGCCATAATCATCAACAATAACAAAATAAACAGATCACTATGTGTGTAACACATCTATAAAATATATGAGTTTTATATTTTGATATGAATATTTTTTTATGATATTGGTAGTAGTAGTAGTAGTAGTAGTAGTACATCTCATGTTGGTCTCTGTAGTGATGCTGTAGAGGATGTGTGGGGGTGTGGGTGGTGGTGCTCTGACTCTCTATGACCACCCCACCCCACCCCCCCATGCTAAGCAGAGAACTGTCACATTCCTACTGATCTGAACATCACTAAATCATCTCAGGATCATCCCAAGACCACCACTTACACAATCAAATACACATACATCCAATAATAACCCCCAAAATCAAAGGGCATTTCCAGTAAAGAAAATGCTCATTAAAAAACACTTTTTCTCATCTTTATTTGGGCATTAATTTTAATGTTTTTTATATAATGTATATATGCTGAACTACATTTATTTATATACATCAAAACATTCCACAACACCTATAAAACACTTTGGCACCTCAAATACCAAATGCTAAAGTGTTTCAAGTATTATTTTTTACATTCTTTCTGCAAACAGATCTCAATGTGAGTCATTATTTGTGATCTGTATCTGTGTGTAATGTGAACGAATCTGTCCCTGAATCGTCTCACATGCTCACATTGATACGTGTATAAACATCACCTTCTTCACCAACAACAAAAAAACTCATCTTTAAGAGACGACTCGTAGCTTTATAAAGGGAAATATATGAGTTAGCAGCTCATATGTGGAGCATATTTTGCTGGAGTGGAGAGTAAAGAGCTGGTCTGTAGTACATGATCAGGTCGAGGAGGTGAAAAAAGGCCAGGCAGTGTGCTTTTGCTGTTTTTACAGCTATAACTGCACAGCTGCACCAAGAGACACAGTGTGGGTACGAGAGAAAAACGTGAAGCACAGCCTAAAAGCTATAAGACGCAGGAATTCTAATTTGACCATTCACATTCATGTCGCATGTACATGAATCATATATGTATCAGATTTTGGATCACATGTAAAAAGTGGCTCAAATCTGATTTGAAAAAAATCAGATATGGCACGTTCACACAGCCATGAAAAAATCAGATCTGAGCCACATTGAGCAAAAATCTGATTTGAGTCACTTCAGCTTGGTAATGTGAACATAGCCTTCATGTCTTAATGTGTGCAGCATGTGGTTTTACATTATTATTATTTTTGAAAAAAATGCATTGACACCATAGGAAAAAATATAATCTGAAATGTCACCTGTGTTTGCTCTAAGATGTCAGTTTACTTTTCTGCACTAATGCTATCATATAAATCAGCAACAATATGATCAGAAGATCGTTGGACACAACTAGGTGCCTAAAAATGAAGTTAATGCCAAATACACATCATAGCTTCCTGAATATATAAAGAAACTTAAAAAAAAAAAAACTAAAAAAAACCCAACATGAAGTAACATCTTTGTATCTGTCTATCAGTCCCTCCACACTGTGCCATCTTTGTACCTCTTAGTAGGAAATTCACTGATTGGCCTGATAATGCACTTACATGCTTGAATAGGCAAGAAGCTAATGACCGTGTGTGTGTGTATGTGTGTGTGTGTGTGTATGTTTGTGTAAGAGGTTTAGAACATCCAGAGCAACAGTGTAAAACTACAGAGTCATTAAAACTAGAGCCTTTTCCAATACATATTTGAGTGCATGATGAAAGCACAGATATTAATAAAGATATAAAGCATATCAGTCTTCATACTGGGTACTGGGCCAGATTAAAAAAACAACACTATAACCTGCAAAATGTGCAGCATGGTAACAAAGATCTATTCATAAGGTTCCTGCAGCACTTATGAATTCACCCTTTCCATACTAATGCAGTGTTTTACATTTAATTTTATTAGATTTTATTTTATTTGATTTTATTTAAATAAAAATAAATGTTAATAAACTGTATATTAGGGGTAGCTTATTGGATATGCCAATGGATGGGATAGCAAAATATTGGATATGCCAAAAATTATGATAGTTTAGGAATAAAAACACCTGCATGAGCCTATGTTGATTCAAATCTGATTTTTTGCTCAATGTGGCTCAGATCTGATTTTTTTATGGCTGTGTGAATGTGTCAAATCTGAGTTCAAATCAGATTTTAGTCACTTCCATTTATGGTATTAAAAATCAGATATGAATCTGATTCATGAACATGTGACATGAATGTGAACGGTCAAACCGTTTTTGCTTTTAAGAACCACGTTCTTCTCTCTCATACCAGCAAAGCTCTTGGTGCAGCTGAAAACAGCAAAAGCAAACCGCCTGGCCATGTACTTCAGACCAGCTGTTTACTCTCCACTCCAGCAAAAGATGCTCCACTAATTAGGAAAAGTCAACGTTCATATACGTTCAGATACGGGATGGATTCATTCACATTACACACAGATACAGCTCACTTACATTTTTGAATGTGAATCGTCCAGATCTGGCAAATCTGATCTGAGCAAAAAATCTGATTTGAGGAATCTGGCTTGTAATGTGAACGTAGCCTAGGTGACGAGGTGGGCTAGAGGGTTATAAAGCTCCCAAGCATTAAGCTGTGGAGCAGCGGACCTGTGTTCTGGGGAAGGATGGTGCTCGATCTAATATTGTTGGGAAGCCTAAACAGCCAAAAGGTAAAACAGACACAGGGTAACCATGAACTTAAAAACTGTTAAAATTGTCATTATTTTTCATTTTAATGAATAAACTAATGTGTTCCTGAGAAGCACTTTTCTCTGCACTGCAATAAATCAGGTGATAATTTTGATAATTATGGCCTAACTGTGCTGTTTTTTTTTCTTCAGCCCATGTGTTTGTGCATATGTTTGTATGGACGGTTTCTGAGAAACATTTATTTAATTTGAAACGTTTTTCATGCTCTCATAACGCTTTCCAACCCTTGGACCTGTGATGACCGCTGTGTTTTTCTCTCTCTCTTTCTCTCTCTATCCCTACATGCCCTTTTCCCATGTAACCCATCTGTCATTCTTCAACTCTCCACTCTTCTGGAGATTTGAGGGGGTGGCCGTTTCAGGCTAATTAAAATGCCTCTCTCTCTCACTCTCTCTCTCTCTCTCTCTCTCTCTCTCTCTCTCTCTCTCTCACTCTCTCTGGCAAAAGCTAGCTAACTGAGCAAGAGAGACTGAGACTGAGAGTGGTGAACTGAGCAAGTTACCTTACACCCCCATTTAAAAAATTAGCCCCTGAGCAGTGCCGCTAATGACTGAGCTTTGATACTAAGGTCCAGATTTAAAGCGCTGCCCGCTGACCTTTAAACCATTGTGGCCACGGCTAATCCTGGCCAGACACGTCTATCGCAGCCCCATTCATATCAGAGTTTAATCCTGACCCACTGGAGCTGGAGGTCACAGGTGAGGGTGGAGTGCTCTGGGCTTATGGGATTGGTGGAGGGATGAGGAGGGAAGGACAGAGATGGATAGTCAGAGTTCAGACCAGGCCAGACGATGAGTGAGTGCTCACTCTGTAGCTCAGTTTATTTTTCTAAGAGGTTTGACATGAAAGAAGCAGAATCAGGAATTTGCTGAGAGACAATCAAAGACTGAAGAATGTTCAGGAGAAGTCCTATAGACCAGCTATAGACCAAACCTTCCAAACAGTGTTAAATAAAAAGGTGTTGAGTCTTAGGTCCAATCTAATTTCACCCCTTAACCTCTTCTATCAGCTAGGGGTAGGCTGTGCTATTTCTCATTGGGACAGAGGGCTAGGGTGTTCTGATAGAGAGAAATGGTGGGCCCTTCTATTTATATTGGGTATGGTGTGCTGTTGACCTCAACTCGGGATGTTGTGGGTCGGTAGGCAGAATACTTCAAAGACATTCTCAATCCCACCAGCACACCTTCCAATGAGGAAGTGGAGCCGGGGGACCTTCGGGCGGGCTCTCCAATCTCTGGTGTTGAGATCACCGAGGTGGTTAGAAAGATCTTCAGTAGTAAGGCCCCAGGGGTGGATGAGATTCGCCTGGAGTTCCTTAAGGCTCTGGATGTTGTAGGGTTTTGCTGGCTAACGCGACTATGCAACATTGCTTGGACATTGGGGGCAGTTCCACTGTAATGGCAGATCTTGGTCGGCATTGCTGGCAGTAAGCCGGACTTGTTTCCGGTGAGGGTTGGACTTCCCCAAGGCACAGCCAAGGTGTTGAGGGGATCCGTTTTAGTGGCGTTAGGATAGCATCTCTGCTTTTTGAGGATAATGTGGTGCTATTGGCTTCATCAGCTTGTGATCTACAACTCTCACTGGAGCAGTTTGCAGCCGAGTGTGAAGTGGCCGGGATGAGAATCAGTGCCTCCGAATCCAAAGCCATGGTCCTGAGCCGGAAAAGGGTGGAATGCCTTCTCTGGGTCGGGGGCGAGGTCCTGCCTTAAGTGGAGGAGTTTAAGTGTCTTGGGGTCTTGTTCATGAATGAGAGAAAAATGGAGCAGGAGATTGTTAGACGGATCAGTGCTGCATCAGCAGTGATGCGGGCGCAGTATGGGTCCGCCGTGGTGAAGAGAGAGCCAAAAAGCAAAGCTCTCGGTTTATCAGTCGTTCTACGTTCCTACCTTCATCTATGGTCATGAGCTTTGGGTGGTGTCTGAAAGAACGAGATCATGGATACAAGCGGCAGAATTGAGTTTTCTCCGCAGTGTGTCTGGGCTCTCACTCAGAGTAGAGCCGCTGCTTCTCCACATCGAGAGGAGCCAGCTGAGGTGGCTTGGGCGTCTGATTAGGATGCCTCCTGGACGCCTCCTTGTTGAGGTGTTCCGGGCACATCCCACCGGGAGAAGGCCTAGGGGAAGACCCAGGACATGCTGGAGGGACTATGATTTTCGGCTGGCCTGGGAATGCCTTGGGATTCCCCTGGACGAGCTGGCCCAAGTGACTGAGGAGAGGGATGTCTGGGTTTCCCTACTTAGGCTGCTGCCCCCACGACCCGATCCTGGATAAGCAGATGAAAATGGATGGAATGGATAGATGGGTAGAGTGTGCTGATTCCTATTGGGATAAAGGGGAAGAGTGTGCTGATTCCTATTGGGATAAAGGGGAAAAGTGGGCTGATTCCTATTGGGATAAATGGGAAGAGTGTGCTGATTCTTGTTGGGATAAAGGGGAAGAGTGTGCTGATTCCTATTGGGATAAAGTGGAACAGTGTGCTGATTCCTATTGGGATAAAGGGGAAGAGTGTGCTGATTCTTGTTGGGATAATAGGGGAAGAGTGTGCTGATTCCTATTGGGATAGAGGGGGAAGAGTGTGCTGATTCCTACTGGGATAGAGGGGTAGAGTGTGCTGATTCTTGTTGTGATAGAGGTGAAGAGTGTGCTGATTCCTATTAGGATAGAGGGGTAGACTGTGCTGATTCTTGTTGTGATAGAGGGTAAGAGTGTGCTGATTCCTACTGGGATAGAGGGGTAGAGTGAGCTGATTCTTGTTGTGATAGAGGGGAAGAGTGTGCTGATTCCTACTGGGATAGAGGGGTAGAGTGTGCTGATTCTTGTTGTGATAGAGGGGAAGAGTGTGCTGATTCCTACTGGGATAGAGGGGTAGAGTGTGCTGATTCTTGTTGTGATAGAGGGGTAGAGTGTGCTGATTCTTGTTGGGAAAGAGGGGTAGAGTGTGCTGATTCTAGTTGTAGTAGTTCTAGTTGTAGTAATAGATTCCAGCTGTGTGTAATTTAGTCTCAGTATAAATACACCTGTTCTGCGAAGACCTTACACTAGACCTTACACTAGTAAACAAACAGCATCATAAAGACCAAGGAACTCACCAGACAGGCCAGAGATAAAGTTTTGGAGAAGTTTAAAACAGAGTTAGGTTATAAAAACCTATTCCAAGTTTTGAGCATCCCAAAGAACACTGATTGTTCCATCATCTAAAAATGGAAAAAGTTTTCTACAATTGCAAACCTACCACCTATATGGTTATCCTCCCAAACTCTCAAAGGTGAGCACTGGTCAGAAAAGCAGCCAAGAGGCCCATGATCACTTGGAGGAGCTGCAGAAATCCACAGCTTATGTTGTGGAATCTGTTCACAGGATAACTTTAAGTTTTGCTCAGCAGCAAGGAGCAAGCAGTAAGCTGTTTTGAGTTTGTTGATCTTTGTTTGTTTGAAAATTCCATTTTTTGTTTTTCATTTTTTTATTATTAAATGTATTATTATTAAAATAACTTTCTTTTCTGAGTTGTATTAAAGAGTCTTACATTCAGTTTGCACTTTCATTAGGTACCCTGGAAAGTACATTTCATTTTGTGTGTCTACAAGAGCAAGATTACCATAATTGGAGTCAGGTTTGTGTTTTGTGGGACTTTAAAGCATTCTATAATAATCATCTGCAATGTTTGCAGTGTGATGGGATGCAGAGCTATGGGCTGTAGCATGCTTAAAATAAGTCTATGGGTCCATGGTTGGTTGATAGCTCATCTGTTCTGAGGCACACACTGTCAGCTGTGCTTTAGCTGTGGCTCGTGGTACCAAACTGCTCTAGCAGCTGTGATTAAATCAAAGAGATGGAGCTGAAGTGTTTTCTTCAGCAGGAAAGCTTGTTTGTGCATTTTTGCATTGGCACATAACATACACTCCTTGGGCAAGTGGCCTGACATCAACTGAAATGCTCTTTATACGCTTAGAGTCATGACAAGTCTTAATTAACAGTTGTTTATTTTGACAGAGGCCAAGCAATGTGCTCTGAATGAGGGAGAGGAAGATGAGAGATGGATTAGCCTTGTATGTTTGCTATTCTTTCTCTTATCTTTTTTGTTCCCAAGCCTTCCTTTTCTCACCCTCTCTCATTCACGATGAATAAAGCTAAAGTCGGTGGTTATACGTGTATTTACACTCCACTGAGCATAGAGTGGTGTGAAAAAGTATTTGCCCTACTACAGATTTCTTTTCTTTTTGCTTTTTGTCATACTGATATTTATTTTATTATCAAACAAACCTTAATATCAGACAAAGATAACCTGAGTAAATATAAAAAATAACTTTTTTTTTATTTGCTTATTTGCTTTGGGTCATTGTCCTGCTGCAAAACCCAACCACACCTGAGCTTGAGGTCACGAACAGATATTCGGACATTCTCCTTCAGGAGAATTCCTGGTTCCATCAATTACAGCAAGTTGTCCAGGCCCTGAAGCAGCAAAGCAGCCCCAGACCATCACACTACCACCACCATGTTTTATATTTAGTATGAATCATTATGATCATGGCATAATGTGTTGCTTTTGAGATCTTTTAGCTGCTTCATGTTGTCAGACAGGTTTTCTTTAAATTATTTCTTGATTCTTGGTAGTCATCAGGCCTGGTTGTGGTTAGTGAAATTAAACTTAGTTCAACTCAGTGTGATTAATCTTTTTTTTCCCTTAATAAATGAAATCATCCTTTAAAAAGTGTTTTTTATATTTACTCAGGTTATAATTGTCTGATATTAAAGTTTGTTTGTTAATCTGAGAAATGTAAGTATGACAAGATGCAAAAACAAAATAAATCTTTTTACACCACTGTACTAGGGGTGGGCAATATTATATCGTATACAATATATCGTGACACAGAAATATCATGATATTAAAAATCCATATCATGATAATAGGGCTGTTCGGTCTTAAAAGTAGTCTATTATTTACTGTGAAGCTTTAGGTTTATTTATTGTATAATTGTTTTAGTTTGCAGTTTATGTGCATGCACTAAATATTCTGCAATATTATTTGCTGCATTATATTATTTTATGCTATATTATTTATTTTGCCACATTATGATTATACTGTTATACTATTATACTATATTGCTGAAATGAATTAATTATTTTAGTTTTCCTATATCGCCAAGTATATCGTTATCGCAAAAATACCCTGAAATATCGTGATATTATATTAGAGCCATATCGCCCACCCCTACACTGTACATTACACTTTGTATTTCAGTGTATTTTAGTTTGTGCTGCTCTGGTATGATTGAATCAGGCACAGCACTGCTGCTGGAGTTTTTAAACACCTTAGTGTCACTTCTAGACTAATTATACAACCAGAAATATCCAGCTGATGGTCAACTCAAACTGTGCAGCAACTGATGAGCATTTGTTTCTGACCTTATGTCAGGAGTGTGTAATAGAGTTGAGGACAGTGAGTGAACAAAGTGATTAAAAACTCCAGCAGCACTGCTGTATCTGATCCATTCACTGTACCAGCTCAACACACACTAACACCTCATACACCACCACCATGTTAAACAGTGCTAATCACTGCAGTACTGAGAATAATGAGCCACCACCCACATAATAGTAATAATAGCTACTCCTGTGGTCTATCTTGTTGGGTTCTGAGTATTGAAGAACATGGTAAAGTGAGGATGTAATGAAGTATGCAGAGAAACATATACAGGACTACAGTCTGTAATTATAGAACTGCATAGTGCTCATTTTTGGTTGGCGGAGATAATATTGTGACTGGGCTGTGTATAATAATCAGAGGTGGAAAGTAATGAATTACATTTACTCAAGTTACTGTAATTGAGTAGATTTTATGAGTAATTTGTCATTTTTAAATTAGTTTTTAAAATTGGTAATTTTACTTTTACTCAAGTACATTTTGACACAAGTAATTTACTTTGCTACATTGGAAAACTCCCAATTACTGAGTAAAAAATAAAATGCTGGGAAAAAAACAATTAATTAATTGGCGTGGATGCGCCGGAGCACGGATGCTCACGCATGGAATAACGAGGCATTAACTTCCTCATGCAATACAATATGTGCCCCGCCGGACAGAGCTGTCAGCTTTCAAAACTTCCACATCAAACCTGAGAAAGCATGTGGTGGTAAATATTTTTATCATTAAACAATCTGCTTGAATGTTAAAAAAAACATATAAATAGCAGTTAAAGCATAGCAATGACAAGTTAAAAAATAATAATGAACTGTAAAACTGTAAAAATAGTCACCTATACGACCATAACAAAAGTAATGGTCGTATAGGTGACTATAAACTGTATTTTTTAAAAGTAAAGAAAAAAATGGATAATAGAAACACTTGTTCTTGAAAATGTTTTATGGGGTGGTCTGAACAAATACTGCCTGAAAGGTCAAAATTATTATGTAAAATAATAGTTAATTAAAAATGATTTAACTTATGATTTGTTGTACTTGTCTTACATCAAATAATTAAAAGGAACTATGCAACTTTTACTCAGAGTAAATTTTTTAATTTAATATTTTTTTTACTTTTAATCAAGTAGATTTTTAGTGTATTTTACTTGAGTAGAATTTTAGCAAAGTAAAGGTACTTTTACTTAATTACAATTTTTCAGTACTTTTTCCACCTCTGATAATAATACATACACATACATAAATACATACATATACTACCGAAGGAGAAAGGAAGAAATCATTCAGGCGTGCAGTGTCAGTGTTCATCACCGTCACTTTTCTTCAGCTTGACTCATCAACAAACGTTCAGAAGGCCCACAAACAGAAGCATCAAATTCATCAAGCATCCAGTCCAAAAGTAGGTCAGTCCTCGACATTCTCCCCACAACATTCCCAGGGATGCACATGACTTCTGCAGCCCACGGACAAACCCCTCCACATCTCCTAGTCCAGATCAGCCTCAGAGGCAGGCAGAAATGCAATTGCTCTAATGGCTTTTTCTATTTTACCATTATTTTCCTCTCTGAGTGCTTGAGGACATCAAAAAGAGCATGGCAGGAGATTCTGATCCAGGAAGATCCAGCAGTGTGATTGGTCTGTGGAGACTACAGAGCAGAGACTGATTTACAGTGTGAGCTTTCTATAAAATATTAATATGAGCAGCAACATCTGATTTAGTCTTTTTTCATATAAAAAGTTTAACTGATTCATTTAGCAGATGCTCTTTGCTAGAGAAGCTTATATAATGTATCAGATCAATACTTGGAGTCTTTAGAAAATTTTCAACAGTTTTTTTACCTAAAATGCAAAAACCTCAAGATCACCTTGATCTGATTAAATGCATATAAGCTAATTCTCAAGACAAAATAAAAGATAAACAATGAATGAATGAAAACACATTGATACCTTTGGTATTGGTTAAAGAAGTTTTCAGATTATAGTAAAAAAACAGAAGTATTGAGCACTGCTCAGTTCACAAGCATACTCATTCTACCACTGAAAATTCCCAGGCAATGCTGGAGCAGTGGAACTTACAAACATGCTTAAATCTCAAATGGCAAAAGCATAAAAAATAGAATGCTGAAATGTTAGAAGCAATTTTTTAATTTGTTGCCACACCACATGAAGCAATATCAGTACAGCAGGAAAACAGGAGAATTTAACAGAGTGAAAAACAAAAAAGGTAAGAACTGAGGTCTAGGGCAGTCCAAAAGAATGTGAGAAGTTAAGAATAAGAGTCTTTTTAAGCTACCATGTATGTTCAACTCTTAGAATAAGATCAGTTCACAACCAAGAGCAATGTCTAAATGTGGCTACATACAAGAGAGCCTACACTCAGAGCATCAGTGCATTTCAGCTAGCTCTGTCATGTTAAAAAAAAACTGTGTTTTATTGAATTCAAACCATTCCAGCTTTTGCTGCTAAACATTCTGACAGACATAAAAGATACATTGACCAATAGAAATCAAGTCAAGTCAAGAGGTTTTTATTTTCATTACATCTGAGTACAGGTACACAGTGTAGTGAAATTACGTTCCTCCGGAACCATGGTGCAACATAGAACAACAAGCAATAGACAACATAAAGTGCAGGAGTGATGACAGTGCAACATAAAACTATAACACTAAATAACAATAAATACAATAAATACAAAAGATGAGACAATTTAAAGACAGGACAGTGCAGTACAGATACGGTATAATAAAGTATATAGTAAAGTGTATAGTGAGGATAAGGTGCAGAGATGTGTGACATACTGTAACATATAGAACATATATAATCACAGCAGTTACTGAGGTAGAGAGTTTATAGTTTTTGAGAGTGGCAGCAAATATTGCTGATAGAAATAAAGACATTTCAGTCTCTGTGTGCTGAGTGTGTGTGTGTGTGTGTGTGTGTGGGTGAAGTTCAGTCTTTGTGTGTGTAAGGGGGAGAGGTTCAGTTCAGTTTTGTGTGAGTGTGTTGGGTGTGTGGGGTGGGGTTCAGCTCTGTCTCTGTGTGTTGAGGAGTCTGACTGCCTGGTGGATGAAGCTGTTGCAGAGTCTAGTAGTGAAGGCTCGGATGCTCCTGTATCTTCTGCCGGACGGCATCAGAGCGAAGAGACCGTGTGAGGGATGGGTGGGGTCTTCTCAGCTGTCCTCACTATCCGCTGTAGTGTCTTGCAGTCTGAAGTGTTGCCGTTCCCAAACCAGACGGTAATGCAGGTGCTCAGGATGCTCTCTCTACAGTCCCTCTGAAACGAGGATGAGTTGGAAAAGGTGAACAATGGATAAAAATCGAAGAGGTTAATGAGGTGTATGCTTTACTGGCTCTGTATGATTGCAGATTATGAGAATAAAGATACAGTATAAAGATTTACTTGATCGAGCAGGAGCTTTGTGTATCTTTGTAAAATCTTATTTTGATGGTCTATATTTCTTTAATTCAAACTCAAAATATCTTGTTTTTCCACTGGATTACAAACTGTACGAACTCTAATCCTGATCAAGCAACCTATGAGACTTTCAGGCAGACACTTTCAGCAAGAGTATGCATCTACTGCGTTGTTTCATAAATGTTTTGTCTAGTGGGCCGACCCTTTAATTCAGAAGGTGAAAATGAGAATCTAAAACATTTGAGTACTATGGACATTAACTGGGTATTGCATTAACTTCAACTAATCAACAGTGGAAAGAATTTGATCACCTTTTAATGATCACTGATATCGGCACCTAGTGGAGTGTGGAGTGTGAGATGCTTCATTAGTCACTTAGTTTCTTAAAATTTCTTAGAATGTGAACGTGGAGGAACAGGAGACGAGCTACTCACAATACTTGGTAAGACTTGTTTAACAGATGGGTTTACTCCACTTCTTCTTAGTCTTGAAAAAAAAACGAGGCATATGACTGTTTATCCTGTAGAGAGTTAAGCAGAAGATTATATTACCCAAGACCTACACTATATTACCAAATGTATCAATCCATCCAAAAGCCATCTAAATCATTGAATTCAGGTGTTTCAACTACAGGGAACTCCAGAAAGGAACTGGGAGGATGCAGCACCTGTAAAACAAGTCCAGTTGTGAAATTTCCTCACTACTTAATATTCCACAGCCAACTGCCAGAGATATCATAACACAGTGGAAGCGATTGGGAACGCCAGCATCCCACTCTGTCAGTGTAAAATAACAGAGTGGGGTCATCGGATGCTGAGGAGCTCAGTGCTCTCACATTGTGTGATCACTACAGACCTCCAAACTTCACATAGTGCAATAACTTAACAGAATAGAGAGCTTCATGTAATAAGTTATCATGACCAAGGAGCTCCATCCAAACTTTACCTCACAAAACACAATGCAAGACAGTGGGTACTTTGACAATATAGATAGTTGTAAAATTTAAGTATTTCAGAAAAAAATATACAAAATACTGAAAGCATTTGGGTTTTATATAAGAATATTAGAAGATTTACATGTAGATTAGATTAACATGTTGTTTTACATGTAGATGTGGGTAATGCTTTATAATACAGCCTGCGTTTTAGAGGGTATGTACTGTGTACTTACAGAGTAAGAATGGTAAAACACTGTATACCACATTAAACAGCCTGCTCCCTGATGTTTCTGAGTAATTACTGGGTAAGTACTGTGTATTTAGACAGTAAGAACAGTAAAAATCAGGTGTGGTTTCTGTGTATTAATGAATGCATTTTCTTTAAAATCTCAGCATTCCTAAATGTGTTATTGAATATATAAAATTTTTATTGTATTTTATTCTTGTCATTACAAACTACTTGTTTTCTTTCTGCTCCACCCTTGACAGTTTTTAAAGCATAAATCATGTTCTCATCTCCTTTTTCAAATTCATAAAATTATTAGAATAATAATGCCCTGGAGTGTGACTTAAGAAATGACCCTGGAAAGTGAATTTAATAAAAACAAATGAGTTAATATTTGGTTTCATATGTTTGCCTTGCAGCCATAGTTTCAAGGCAGCGACCCACTGACCAATCACTAAACTGCTGCGCTGTGCTTTTGTGATGTTTTTCAGGCTTGTACCCCAGCTTTGTCAGTACTGAGATCATTCCTGAAGCAGTAATGTAAACCCAACCCATAATACTACCTCCACCATGCTTTACATATAAGCTACTGTGTTTTGTATGTCACAAATGTATTAATGTTCTTAAATATATGGTTCAGTTGGCTAGCTACTGTATGTTTGTTGGGTAATTAATTAGATCCAAACTTAAGCTCATAAACATGATCAATTACCTGCTAAATTTGCACTGTTACAGTGAATGAGTAAATGAATCTGAATGCATTTACTTAAAATCTCAACATTTCTAGACTTAAAAATAAAGCATGTTTTCCTTGAAGCAAATTACAGAACAACTAATAAACAATAAAAAAAACATTGCAGGTATAACCAGATAAGCATTAGGCTAATTATATTACTTGTTGCCATGTTGTCGCTAGAGTATAGCATGGTACTCACAACCCCAGGAGTGCTGTATTGAGCCAAATTCAGTATTAGCTGATGACTAAATGAAGACTGGGCATTTGTCACTAAGTGAAAGCCCCCTGAATGCTTTGATTGATGATTTACTGTCCTCAATTACATTTGACATTTATCATACGTCCCATCCCAAGAAACAGTTTAGCCCCAGAGGAGCTATTCTGAATATTGGGATTTTAAATAACCTTTTCATCCACTTAGGCTTGTGACAGTATTGATTACACTACATCAGTTCAGTTGTCATGGAAGTCTCACGTATCACTCCATACCAGAGCGGAGGACCAGGACAATTAAACTCTCCAACAAATATATATATATTGACCATTCTGTCCTATTTGGGAAAAAATCTGTTATTTACATTATTTACTATCATAAGTGATTTCATGAATGAAGAAATATAAGTCTAAATAATATGTAAATAACTGATTTCTCTCAAAACAGGTATTCATTGGAAGGGCTCAAATAATCAAAATATTTTTATATTTTATACCAGCCAAAACGGGCACATGTCACCCCGCTGCTCATTGAGCTCCATTGGCTACCAGTTGATGCTCGCATCAAATTCAAAGCTCTTACAATCGCCTACAAGTTGATGACAGAACAGCTCCTTCCTACCTGCACTCGCTCCTGAAGGCTTACGCTACCTCCCGGCCGCTGCGCTCCTCCAGTGAACGTCGCCTCGCTTTACCAAACAAACATTCACACAAAGCAATCCAGACTGTTCTCATACAGAGTTCCCCAATGGTGGAACAAACTACCTTCCACTACCAGATCAGGAGAATCTCTCACTATCTTTAATAAACTCCTGAAGACAGAGCTCTTCAAAGAGCACTTACTCTCTTAACACCTCTAACACACTAACTACTTCTAACCTCATTTCCTTCTTCCCCTCCTTCACTCCTCTATCCCATTATTTCCCTTTGACCTCCTTTTATCCCTATCCAAAGATGTTCTACCTTTAAACTTATTTTACATTGTACTTGACTATTGTAAGTCGCTTTGGACAAAAGTGTCTGCCAAATGTAATGTAATAGTAATAGTAATATATTTTAAAGCCTTCTAGTTTGTGGACCAGATACCATCTTCACTCAGTTGCCACTTAATTCATTAGATTTGCACATTCAGTTAACTCCTTCTTCCAAACAGCTTGGTAAGTTTGTTAACTCAGCATCGTAAAATATAACATATTCAGATTAGCATCAGAAGTTTTTTCATTGGTTAAATACCAGAATGAATATGGATTTGAGTAGTTGAACCATCTTTCCATTAATAATGCTTTCTAATGCTTTGTAACTTTATAAAAGTATAAGACAGTCATAGGTTATATTTATAAAGGAATTTATTACATTTAATCCAAGATGCCTTGGATTCTGTCAGAATTTAGACTATGTTATTTAAAAGTCTGCACAACTTCAATGAAGACCTGGTTGTAAGATATATGCAGGTTTTAAGAAGTATAAAGGCCTCATTAGCCTTATAATTCCATTTTAAAACAAAGAAGCAAACATGTATTGCATGATCAACTTTATCAATGCAATTTCAAATAAAAAACTTGGACATTATAGAAATACTTTATTTTTTTCAGACACTATAAATCCAAGATAGTTCATGTTTTATCTGGTATGTATAACTTAATTTCATTTGTTATACATATACACCCATTTCTGTATTTTAGGCCAAAAATATATATATATATATTTAAGTTCCTGGAGATCAGTCTACAGCTGGATGATCTATTTGATACCATGACAATAGAACCCCTACGTAAAGCCTGTGAGCACTGAGGATATATCTTCAACACGATCTCAGAGACTGGGGTCCCTCTGTAAACAACATACTTCAGATCCTCTTTACTCGGATCATTAACTTATCCAAGTGTGATGACCACTGTCCATTTGGCAGCTCTTTCAGGGAGGATGGGATGTGCAGGAATTGCCTCGGCTTCCACCCAAAGCTCCCGGAATGCTTGGGAATGCAGCGCTGTAACCAGAGAAGGCTAATATAAGCCCATAATGGAGACACTTCCTATTGTTAATCAGCCTGTTTTGATTCCTCTGTTTATTTTTCCTGAGCCGGATTTGACACTTCAGACAGCACGACTCAGTATGTGTCACAGTGAGAGTGTGTTGGAGGGATACCCTATGTGTTTACTTTAGCATAAGAGAAGAGACAGTGCTGTTAGTGTGAGAGGGCAGGAGACAAGGGGCTGGAAAGAAGAAAGAAGAGTGAGAGAGTGAAAACTTGTGTGAGGATAGCAGGGTAGTAAAAAGGTATTAGAGAGAGTATAGAGAATATTTGCTAGTATAGAGAGTATTGTAATACAGGGTAATTTAGGGAGTATAGGTTAGTATGAAGGATATTGAGTAGTGTAGTAAGTATAGAGTAGTGTAGAGAATTATAGGGTAATGCAGGGTAGTATAGAAAATATAGAGTAGTGTAGAGATTTCCTTTATATGTCCTTAACCTACACACACAGGTGAACAAGAACAAGAAAAATCTCAGATAATCTGAGGAGAAGGATGGTGAGAACAGTCATAGACAACCCACAGACCTCCAGATCTACAAAGACCTACATCATCATCTTGCTGCAGATGGAGTCACTGTGCATCATTCAGCTATTCAGGGCACTTTACACAATAGAGACAGTGTGGGAGAGTAATGCAGAAGAAGCCTTTTCTGAGCACACGCCACAAACAGAGTCGCTTGAGGTATGCTAAAGCTAAAGCACATTTGGACAAGCCAGCTTCATTTTGAAATAAAGAGCTGTAAAAGAACACAGCATTCCAAAACAAACACTTTACTGCTCCTCACAGTAAAATGTGGTGGTGGTCCCATCATGCTGTGGGGCTGTGGGATCAGTGCAGGTACTGGGAATCTTGTTAAAGTTGAGTGTCGGGGCAACAAGACAACTGCCCTAAACACTGCTCAAAATCTACTAAAGCATTCATGCAGAGGAACAAGTACAGCGTTCTGAAATGATCATCTCAGTCCCCAGACCTGAATATTATTGAAAATCTGTGGTGTGATTTAAAGTTTATGATCAGAAACCATCAGACCTGACTGAACTGGAGATGTTTTGTAAAGAAGAGTGGTCCAAAATACCTTCAACCAGAAGCCAGACTCAGAAACCAGGAAGTGTTTAAGTGCAAAAAAGGAGAATCTACTAAATATTGATGCAATTTTTCTCTTGGGGCGCACAAATTTTGTTAAAGAATTATTGCACACTTTCTGCAAATCATATAAACTTAATTTCACTTTTACTCAAAGTGTAGAGAATACTGAGTAGCGTAGACAGTATAGGAACTCTAGGGTAATAAGGGGAGTTTAATGTGTTAAAGCTTAGTCTTTTAGGGTAGTAATTTGCAAAAACTGCTGCACATCCAAGACGCACTCTCTCAGATTAGTTCATCAGTGTTAACCTCTCTTTCTCTCTCTCTCTTTCACTCTTTCTCTCCCTCTCTCTCTCTCTCTCTCTCTCTCACACACACACACACACATACACACACTTTTTCACTAAACTCCATACACATACACACACCTCTTTCCTGCACAACTATCATTCTATAGCTTTTTCTCCACTAAACTCTTTAACACAATTACAGACAGCAGAGGGTTAAATTACTATTAGACAAATTCCAAAACAATGTGTGTTAAATTCCTCTAATTATCTTTTAAAGCCTGGCAGCTGGACCAGTGCTTCCACAGGAGCTCACCTCACTGCAGGAGGCCGCATGCTGGTGCGCTTTTTAATGGTGCTGTTAACAGATGTCCTGATGCATGCAAAACTACGTCACACGTTCAGCCTGTAAAACAGCGGTGTAGCGGTACCTACACAGCGGCACCAGGTGTGGTATCATTTCCCATTAAAACCACACTCACACACACACACTGTGCACTGCCAGATACAGCGGCTACATCAAAGGAACTGCATGCAGTGTGCCTCCCTCATTCCATCCAAAATGTGCCTGAACACTTCCCATATTCTCCACCCATTCAGACAGGATCAGGTGTGTTATTGGTGTGAAACAGCTGGCCATGTCACTGCTTTACTGTTTTTTTCCCTCATTTCATGCAGCCAAACTGTAGGCTCTGGAATGTGAGTGCAGGACATAGTCCGATTTTAGGCATCATTTAGGCATCAATTGCTGCATTCCTCACGCTGGACTGAGCTTTCTCTTTTTTAAGAAAGATCCATCCACCTTCTCCTGAACATCCGCCCCCCCCCCAAGGCTTAGTGGCGTTGGAGTGCCAGCCAAGCTGAAATAAACCACAGAAATCTCCTATAATCCCCTCCATTCAGAAATCACTCATTCCCCCACTCATTCCCTAACTCTCTCCTCCTCCTCCACCCTCTCCTTCCACCAGCTTTCATCCACATCCACGGGCTGCTGAGAGAGGGAAAGGAAAGCACCCCATGACACCACCCTTGCGACTGGGGGTAATTTAAGGCTTAGCCCACCCCTAATGCCAAACTGAGGACAGCTGATCCACTGAGCATGAGCTACATATTGAGAACAGTCAGAGAAACTGAAAACCGTCCAAACACACACACTTCTGTTTTGTTTGCTTGACTTTGCCTCTTGCAATCTTTGTATTGGCAGCAAAACTCCTGCTGAAAGTAATGTCAAAGTATGTGTTTGTAATTTTAGTAATATAGATATCATATTCATTTCAAGTGCATATACTGTATTGCTTCATTTGTCTCTGTTGGCTTCTCCTTCAAAGCTCCTTAAGGACCTTAAGCTTGAGCCATGCCTTCTCTACCTTTACCGTGAACCATATGTTTACTGTCCTAATCCTGAGCCTTTGCCCTGGGCTATGTCTTCTTTACCTTCATCATGAGCCATACCTTACCCTAAATCATATATTTACTGCCTGAAACCTGAGCCATACCTTTAACTCAAGCCAAGTGTTCAATGCATTAAACCTGAGCCATGTTAACCAGCCGACCTTCACCATGAGCCGTATCTTTGTTGCCTTTAATTAAACCTGCCTTAACCCTGAGCCATTCCTTTACCATAAGGACATGTCTTTATTCCCCTAATCCGGAACCATTTACTCTGCCTTAACACTGCCTTAACCCTGAGCCATACTTTCACCTTAACGACATGTCTCCACTGCCTTAACCCTGAGCCATTAACACTGCCTTAGCACTGCCTTATCACTGCCCTAACCTTGAGCCATGAACACTGCCTTAACACTGGCTTAACCCTGAGCCATACCTTCAACATAGCAACATGTCTCCCCTGCCTTAAGCCTGAGCCTTTTTGCCTGCCTTAACATTGTCTTAAACCTAAGCCTTTAACACTGCCTTAACCCTGAGCCATTAACACTGCCTTAGTACTGCCTTAACATTGCCTTAACCCTGAGCAATTAAAACTGCTTTGATACAGGCTTAAGACTGCCTTAACCCTGAGCCATTATCTATTGCTTTAACACTGCTTTAATACTGCCTTAACAGTGCCTTAACCCTGAGCCATTACCCTGAGCCATTAACACTGCCTTAACACTGCCTTAACCCTGAGCCATACCTTCACCATAACGACATGTCTCCACTGCCTTAAGCCTAAGCCATTTTCCCTGCCTTAACACTGCCTTAACCCTGAGCCATTAACACTGCCTTAATACTGCCTTAACCTTGAGCCATGAACATTGCCTTAAAACTGCCTTAACTCTGAGCTATACCTTTACCATAACGACATGTTTCCACTGCCTGAAGCCTAAGCCCTTTACCCTGCCTTAACACTGCCTTAACCCTAAGCAATTAACACTGCCTTAGCAATACCTTCACCATAAGGACATGTCTTCACTGTCTTAAACTTGAGCCATAACTTCACCGTCTATCATGTATTTACTGCCTTAAACCTGATTCATACATTCACCCTTAGCCACACCTTTACCCTGGGGCTTGCCTTCTCTGCTGTCACCCTGTACCATACCTTCACTCTGAGCCACACCTTCACCCAGGGCCTTGTCTTTCCTACAATCGCCCTGACCTAAACCTTTCCTCTGAACCGTGTTTCACTGCCTTAAACCTGAGCCATACCTTAATCTATACTCATGTATTCACTGTCTTTAACCTGAGCCAGTTACCATATACCTTCACTATGAGCTACATCTTCACTGCCATAACCCTGAGCCATACCTTCACCCTAAAGACAAGTCTTTGCTGCCTTAATTCTAAGCCATACCTTTACCATGGGCCATGCCTTTTTACATTTACCTGTAACCATGTGTTCACTGCCTTAAACCTGAGCCATACCTTTACCCTGATTCATATCCCCACTACCTTAACCCTGAGACATACCTTAACCCTGATTCATATCCACGTTACCCCAACCCTGAGACATACCTTACCCTCAGCCATGACTTCACCTTTATTCATATTTTCACTGCATTACCTCTGAGCCATGTTTTTTTACCCTGAGCCATACCTTCACCCTAAGGCCATGTCTTCACTGCATGAAGAATTACTTCAGACTAAGCCCCACTTTCTTTACCTTCACCCTGAACCATCTCTTTTCTCCCTTTACCCTCAGTAATGTCCTCACTGACTTCACCCTGAGCCATGCCTTCACTCTGGAACTCCCCGACTCCTGGGCTTTTTTTTTGGAATGGAGAATAAAGAGGTAGTGTTTCTCTGTGATTCTGAAGGGGGATCAGAGGGGACTGCATGTTCAGGCTGGTCCTACTGTGTGTGTGTAAGTGTGTATATGAAGAGAGCACCAGTTGGTAAGGATATTTAGTATGTCATGAACTGTGCTGTGCTGTTATCCAGACATGTTAAAGTAGTTATTTGGTGAGACAACAGTTTAGCCAAATTTACCATCATTAGCATCATACAAACCACAATTCTATTACTTTTGATACAATACTTTCAATAAAATAGAAAAATGAATAGTTCTTTTGTGCAATAGTTTGCTGTCAAGTAGTTCAATTTGTGCAATAGTTTGCTGTCAAGTAGAACAGTGCACTCCCACTCCAACATCTAGTAAATGTACCTGTAGATTTTTAAACAGGGGTTTTACTTCTAGCAAGCCTATGTGCAGATGCCAACTTTAACTTGTTCCTGTTAACTGCCATTGTGTAATTACAAGAATTGTCTTCTCCTATATTGTGGGCCTCAGTTAATTTAGTTGTGACAGTTGAGCAGCTGCATTGCTCTGATTTTAAGACATTCTAAGACCTTAGTAAAGCTCAAATCTCTTGAGGTGCCCAGGAGATTTTTAAATGCTGCATCTAAAATTTTATTTAAATGAATTATTATTTAATATTATAATGTTTCATGTAACACTGCACTTAACATTTTAAGCAGCAGTAGCAGTGCATTTATGATTAGAATATGACTTAAATTGCACTACTGGGGTAAGTTTGTGGCTGGCCCTGCTAAAGCCCATTTACGACTTATAGCACTGCTGATGAAAACCCATGATTAGAATAGCACTGCTGAGGTAAATGTTATGTTTTGTTGGTTTGTTTGCTGGGGTATTAAAAAGGTTAAGTTTATGTAATATATGTAACATTTTAATTTAGGATGATTTTATCTGAGGTAAAATTTGATAATTATAAGTCTTTTTTATTAACTATGTGAGCTTTGCTAATGTCATTCATACTCTCATCTTTCTCCTTCTCCTGTGCTGTTCTTTTTTTGTCAGTGTAGTGAACTGTTAGCCACTTTGTTGTGTGCTAAGTTCCATCATGCTCAGGGTTTGGGTTAATGTGGACTGTGCTGTGGTCAGCGCATGTGGGAAAAGGGGAAGGGATTGGTTCCTTCTGAACACACTCTGAGGTCACAGAGGAACACACAAACCCACAGGATGAAGAACAAAGGGACGATACACTCACTCTAACTGGGAATTCGTTTTTTCACTTTCATGTAATTTCATTCTCTCAGCATTTTCCACTTCGAGGGATGAATAGCATCAAAGAGGGAGCATTCAGCATCTAGAGATCTAGAGAGTGGTGGTGAGAAAAACCTCCAAAAACACTAAACTTTTGTCTGTCTGTCCGTCTTTCTTTCTTTCCGTCATTCAAACCTGTGGGACTTTAGTGGCATATGTAACTGGTGCCTTGTATTTGTTTCTTCTGGCACACACACACACACACACACACCCTGGTCTAGACTTTCCACACAATAGAGTGAGACTTCAGGTTAAAGTGATACAGTAGTTAAAGGACACTCATTGACACAAAAAACAATGATGCACTCCTGATTGCTGCAAACCTTTGCATTCAGTTAGGTCTCAGGCAGATATGTAAATGATTACAGCCTCTCAGAGGCTACTTGTGAGTAGTGCACCTCTTGGCCTCTATGACGCACTTAAAGACATTTTGCTGAGTTGTCAGACAGAGAGGGACTGAGAGAAGCAAGATGGTCATTTCAGCAAACTGACGTTTTTTGTGAACAAGAAGCCTGGACTGCCACAGAGCTGACCTGTATCATCTTTAGTGATGAATTTAGGTTTCGTTTGGAAGCCAATGACAATCAGGCCATATACTGGTGAGCTAGTTTAACTGGTATAAATGGACCATATTCTGGTAAGTCAGCTGACAGCATAGCATAATGCATTAGATTATGGTCTTGCTTAGTCAAACTTGGTCATACTGGCTGTTAATAAAGCTTAATAATGCTTGTAGACAAGCTTGCCCTATTCTGGTCACACTCTATACTCTATACACTGCTTTACACTAGACACTTTTAAAGCAGAAGTTTGGTTGAACTGGAAGTTTTTAGTAGCTTGTGTAAACTAAATAAACCGGGTGTAAATCTGGGTGTTTGAAGATGCTTTGTGAAATCTGTTGTGGTTGATTGAGTGTCTTTAACTTGTATCCCACATTCTTGGCATGTTAACACTCTGTTATGTCCCGAGATTTTCAGGGAAGAAAAAATCCATTGATGGAATAAGCTGGTCTATATTCAGTATATTCAGGTAGTCAGCTGACCTCATTATGGTATCATTGGCTCCAGAACTCCATGAATGTTTTGTCAGATCTCCACACTGGACCTTCTAAGTTCATGTTACAACTGGATGAATCAACTGGGTAACTTTTAAAGTGCAATTACAGCCATCTACCAGAGTTTATTTCTGTCTCTTTTCTTTAGTCAACTATCCAGAGATCCTGCAAGACACACACATCTCCTGCACTTATACTGGTGGAAAGGTTTCTTTCTTACAGTGTACAGGGGCTTTTGATCTTTTGATCTCTCACTGGAGATGCAGTCACCTGCAATCTCATCTGAGAAGTTATGGCCAGGGGAGAAGTCTTGGGTGCTAGCCAAGCACATCTTTGACTTAGACCACCAGTGGCTGGACAGGCTGGCTCCAAGCCCCCAGGGCAGACTTCTCGATTTCCGTTTCAGTGCTTTAAGACCGATGCTTTGGAAGGTCTACATCCTTGACTCCTCATAAAACTGACGCCAATGCCTCATTTGACTGATTGCCTTGTTTAGTCCTCCCTTCATGTGATCTTGTTTGGTGTTTCATGCTAGTAAAAGTCTGGCCTACATTAAGATGTATTTTCTAAGTTTGTGTAAAAGAGGAATCTGGTGTGAAATGTTCTTGGGTTGTAGTGAAACATGATAACGAGTACAAACTTTTGTCAAATAGCCCACCTCGTTCACCCCCAGCATTCCGGAATACTATTGTCCGATGCTCCCAACAGGCTTACAATGGTAGTGATAGGAGCATAGCACTGCTAACAAGTTCAAAGTAGCTCCAAGCTTCACTTTTCAATTCTAAGAGCCCTGTAAACATGTAAAACGAGCCACTGAGAACTTAAAAGTGCATGTCGTTTATAATGAAACATTGTTTAAACATACAGTACCTTGTTAAAATTAAGTTGACTAACAAGCACAAATAATTTGGTAGGATAGAGCAAAATTTATTCTGTATAAATTCTATAGAGATATTTTCAGCAGCAGTTGGAATTCATGCATTTTTTTAGGAAATATTTTTTTCAATTTGTTTCTCCTATCCTACCTTTTTGTTCATGTTCATCAGTCGACTTATTGTGACTTCATTTCAAGATGGGATCACCCAGTGAGCTATTTCATGGTACTGTGTGTATAAACAGTGTTTTTAATAAACTACCTGTGCTCTTTCTAAGTTCTCAGCACCTTTAAATGTAAGGGCTCTAAATGAAGTGTGGAGCTACTTTGAGCTTGTTAATGGTGTAAAAATACGTAATTCTTTGTATGGGTAATGCTATGCTATTATTACTACAATTGTGAGCCTGTTGGGAGCATTGGCTAACAGAGCTGTATTTCAGAATGCTGGGGGTGAATGAAGGTTGGCTATTCAACAAATGTTTCACTATACCCCGAATCCATTTCACACCAAATTTATTATTTAATGAACTTCTTTAAATGGTATCCAACAAAATAATGACATGGATGAAGGCTAGCTGCTGATTCTATTAGTCATTACAACCCACGCCTGAAGCAACTCTGCATCTTAACTTGGATGAATGAAAGAAGTTCTGCTTATATAGCGCCTTTCTAGAAACCCAAAGACGCATGTTTACACACAAATACATCACATATCAACACTCATCTACACACCGGTGAGAAGCGGCAGCCAATAGCACACAGCTTACTCTCAACCGGAAACAACCGTCCACCTGGAGGACTGCTTTGGGCACTACAGCAATTACCCAGGACAGAGTGCCAATCCATATCTGGGCACAGTCATACACAAATGATCTCCATATTCTTTAACTGTGGGAGGAAACCGAAGTCCCCGGAGGAAACCCAGGCAGACACAGTGAGAACATGGAAACTCCGCCCAAATAGGGACTTGAACCCAAGACCCATTGCTGGGAGGCGACGTGCTAACCACTAAGCCACCGCGCCGCCAGAGTGTATCCGTAGCTCGTCACAGTAACTCTTCATTATGGCGTGGATTTCCCAGGTTTCCCCCACCCATCACTTCAAGTGACTCTTTATCATGGTTTGGGTTTTTTTTTCTTTCTGTAAAGCCAGTAGCAAGAGTGACTAAACTTCATGGTTATTACTAAGATCTTTCTTTGCCAGTTCGCTTCAGGGTAAATATATACAAGGATGCATAAAACCATCATTATGAACTTGTGAAGATGTGTATATGAAGATGTGATGCACTGACCAAAAAATGATCTTCTCACAGCAATCCAAGTTGCTTGTTGTATTGCAGAGCCATAAAACATGACAGTCTTAAACAGAACGCGAGAGAGAGAGAGAGAGAGAGAGAGAGAGAGAGAGAGAGAGAGAGAGAGAGGGAGAAAAGGGAGGAGGGAAAGATAGTGGGAAGAGTGTGAAGCCAGTGCATTCTTGAGCTACAATTAAGGTCTGACATTCTATCAGCTGTGTCATTGTTTACAGTGAGGAGCTCAGTTGGACTGTAGTGTTCAGAATGGGTGTAGAGGGTCAGATTCCTTGGTGGAGTAAGGTAATGATTGTGCACCTTTGAACAGACAACCTTCTCTCAATTACCTCTCTTAAATAACTGGGCATGTGTGTAAGAGTGTGTGTGTGTGTGTGTGCACTTGAGTCAAGAGCACTAGTCATAAATAGTTGTGGGCTTTGCGTGATAGAGCTCTACGGCATCCTAAACTGTCAAATCAGAAACCACTAATAGCACTAGCCGTGTAATCATGGCTTGTAAATGGGCTGGATTGGCTTCTCTTGCTTTAGCTCTAGGAAATAAGAAAGAGGAAGAGAAAGAAAAGAAAGAGAGAGAGAGAGAGAGAGAGAGAAGTTAACTCCTCTTGCCCTTGGATGTACTGATACCATTGAGGATCTGTGAGTTTGGCTGGATGTGTTTCCTCCTTGCTTTGCCCATTACAACTGTGGCACAGATCTAAATATAACTCCAGTTATCAGAATGAGGAGGAGTGGAAGGTTCCTTCTGCTTTTTCTCAAATTTGGATGGCGTGGGGGGACAGTGCGTGGGTCTTAAACACCACAGCCTGTCTGGAAAACTCTCCAAATTTATCCCAACCATTGCTTCCTTTTCTTTGTAGGCAGGAACGATGAAAAGGGCGTCGGACATACTGTACATGGAAACTTGGCAACTTCAGAAGATTAGACGTTTTTCCTTCATTCTTAATGCCCTATGTGTACACAGGTGGGTCATTCTCATACCTACAGAACGTACATGCTATAGAGTTTTCAAATATCAGGACTCTGGATCAGAGTTTGACCAAGGTACATATGAACCAAGAAGGTACTGTACTTTGTATACTGTATGTTTAGTACAGTACGTTTTGGGAACACTAAATAACTTCCCTGTGTTCTGCCACCATCACATACATAAGCTGCATCTGTCTATATTTGACATATACATACCGAATTCTGCCTCCCAACAAGTGCACATAAACCAAGCCTTCAGTTTTGTGTTGGATGTTCACAGTGAATGTAGCTAACAATTATGTATAGAAGCATAAACCCCATCAAATAGCATAGTGTAAGTTCTCAGTAACAAACAAGATTAATCTTATTACAGCACTGCATCCTGTAATATGCTTGGCCCCAAGTGAAGAGAAAATCTATAGATGGCATAACCTGGTCATTCAGTTCATTCAGGTGCTCAGCTGACTTCATTTTATTGCTGCAGAGCTGGCTGAACCTAGACCTGGTGGGTCCATCAGTTTATGTGCTTACATTCTTACCTTAACATGCCATTCACTTTGTAAAAGCATTAATCTATATTCATCTTACCACCTGACCTTTTTTCCATTGCTCCAGAGTTGAATCACAATGCTACCTAGAAAAACGAAGCTTTTTTTTGCCTCATGAACAAATGGTTTTCTTATGGCAACAATCCTGTGGACTACTGACAGACTGTACTTGTGCATATGATCTTATTGTCATAGTTTTTTTTTTTTTTATAGGACATCACTATGTGTTTAAATTATTCCAGATAATAGTAAATCAGGAATTATTTGGCAAAGTTGGAAATTTCCTCCAGGTACTCCTGTTTTCTCTCACCTCTCTATAACAGATGTGATATGATAAATTGGCCATGCTAAATTGCCCCCTAGGTGTAAGTAAATGGATGTTTGTGGTTCCCTGTGATGAACTTGTGTCCTGTACACGGGGTAGTCTTCCTATGCACCTGTTTTTTTATATATTTATCAAAATGAACAAGTTTGAACTGAAACCAAAACCAAACAAAATTAAACAGTTTTTCCCAAATGTTTAAAAACATTTCTAGAAACTTGGCTCAGTTTCAAACTGAAAATTACTGCTTTGTTGAAACTCCACAAATTTCTAGCAAAACTGATTCCTTCCACCAAAAAAACAAATACAGCTATTTATATACTTATCCCTTACAGAGCATCAAATAAACACTAACCAGATCAAATTAAAGCACCATTATCAGAAGTATTTAGTTATGTTTTTGACACTGTACAAATTCAAATGCATACAAGTCCATGGAAATATGTTGGCTTTCTGATCTTTATATGTAGTTGGTTCAGTGTAGGACCCCCCCATATAGCATTTAAAGCATTTACAGTGCTACATGTATATGTGACACAAATGTAAGCTGTTTTACTGTATGTAGTTTGTTGCAAAACTGTACTTTTCACCTATGTAAGTACAATGAGAAACATCACAAGGAAAATCAGTTCACATACAAAGAGGAAACAAAAATGTATTTATTATTTATGTATCTAAGGGTCAGGGATTCTTAGGTGACCAAGGTGTACTAAATGATATAATTTGTGTTTAGTGATTTGTAAAGCTGTGATTTAGAATGATATCTGAGTGAGAACATTGTGAGGAATTGTGCTCAGAGTTTAGCAGTTTGGAGTCACAATGTTGAAACTTGAGCTTCATGTTTTTGGATTTGTGTGCATAGTTCAATGTTTTATGTGTATACAGTGTGGAAAAACTGTAACTGAAGGCCAAATTCCAAACACTGAATTCAGTTTTTCACACTTTTTTATTTTCTTTGGCACCTTTTTTTCTGCCAATATATTTTTGACTTGCTTCTTGAAAAAGCATTTTTTTAGCCCAGCAGAAAAATCAATAAAGCACAATACATTTACCATACATTTACATCAGCAGTGTAATAAATGTACCTCAGTAGTGATACACTAATTATAAATGTACCTCAGTAGTGATACACTAATTATAAATGTACCTCAAACAGTGCTTTTCACATCATTAATGTACCTCAGCAGTGCTGCTTTAATTGACCTTAATCCTCTGTTAAAACACTGAAAATAAACACTTAAATAAACAAATAGTTAAGAGCTTTTCACTTTTTTTGGCCAAATGCCCAACTTGATTTTTTTTTTTTTTTGTGATTTTCGGTTAAAAAAAAAATTGGTGCATCCTTAGTGAGTCTAGAGATTTTGTTATTTATTTGAAATACTACAATTTTATTTAACAAAATGTAACTGTGATGTGTGAATTGTTTGTATAAAAATACAAAAGATTTACCCTGCTTTAAAAATGGACAGAATTCAGACTTCAAGCTGCTACTTGTCATGCATTTTTTCCATTTTGTAGCTCAGTTACTGTATATCTGGGTTAAGTACTTATTGGAAATTATAGCTTTAATACATTGTGTCTGACATTATGAATGTCTCACTGCAGACTGAGTCACCTCTGTTCAGCTTTGCTCAGGTTCATCTCAGCAGCTTCCTCGCTCCATCAGGAGTTACGTGCTGCCGGGGAAAACTGAAGTCATCTGCTTGATGAAGAAAAAAAACTGCAGAACTTTATGGCCACGTTTACGGTACGCCAGCTTCTATAAAGCTGTTTATTGGGGTTGATGTTGTTAGGTACACACAGCCTAGTTGCCAGTAAACATGTTGTTAAATAGCGCGTGTGGCGTGGAAGAGCGTGCTATACCTCTCCTCCTACCTCCTTCCTCTCTCCTTTATTCCTCACTCATTCCCTCACCTATATGCCAAGTTTTTTTTACTCCTGTCAGGTCTCAGGTTTATCACTTTCTTCTTTTCTCCTCCAGCCTTCAGTCTTTTCTCACTTCATGGCCCAGCAGCCAGACCTTTTCCCCTTAACACACAATAAAAGCTGAGGTTGTAACAGAACAACAGGTATTTGGAATACCCAGGAACAGATTGGGCACTGGGTCTACTGGGCACATGATCAGGAGCTCTAGCCACTAGGGAGCCTCAATTCACATTGATTTATAATGTATGCTGGTGTTTACATTACTTTTGTGTCACACTATGTGTCCATAGCGAAACGGTCAATTGTGTATCGCACATTGATGCGTCTTTGTTATCATGAAGAAGCAAAAAGGGCATGTACTAATTATTTTAATTAATTATGGGTGTGTTTTGAGCGTAACATCAAATAAACCAATCCATAAGCCAATTGTCATACCCTTTAAGAGTCAGATGAGCTCTGACTTTGGCACGTTGGGATCTTAAGAGCACAGAGCTTTTGAGCGTCTCAGCAGAGGAAACTGACCGTCCATGCTAAAAGTCGAATATGCAGCTACACTAGCATTTCTTTTCTGTATTAAAGCTCTCAGTTAAACTCAGCACTCTAAAATATTCTAATTTAAAAATAATCAAAACTACCCTGAGATTTGCCTAAAAAAGAAATCATGATTTAAATTATGATTAATCACATAATATTGTTGTGATTACTACAATTATAAACAGATATTTTTAAGTGATTGATGTCATTTACATAAATAGCATTTTTTTGTTTGTGTGTGTGCAGAAGTGTTTGGGATGAGGGGCCCATTCAACATGAAAGATATGATTGGGTGGCTGAATGTTGACTGTTGTCAGGGTTTAAATCAGTCTTTGGTGCACCTGTATTTTCTGCCGCCAAGATATCAATACAGCAGACATTTACCTGAACACATCTCACTTCCAGACCACCACACCAATCAGTGTAGATATATTCCTAAACTCTGATGCTATTTAAACAGTAAAGAGGCAAAGCCTGAAAATATAATGTTGACAAGGTGCAAGAGAGTAACAAGCATAGGGTATATAATAGGGCTCTAGGTATTTTGTATTCAACAAAATACAACCAGTCAGTGTTGAAAAACATATTCTAAATGCATAGGAAGTGAAAAAATAGGTAAAAATTCTACATAAAGTTGCTTTAAAGGCAAAATGTGACTTCTTGTCTTCTTTCTTATTTTCTCTGGACACTGACATGACCCCTAACGGAAGAACACTTGATGAGGAAAGGTATTGACTTTGCTGTCATTAAAATGCCACTCCAATCCCTCTCTTTGTTCTCATGAAGTTGATAAATGATGGGCTGGAGCTCTGTAGAATCATTCATTTAGATAACCTGCTATTATTATAACTCTTTCTTATTGGAATTTCCTTTGTAGCTTTAATGGTAAAGCAGTTACATTCCAGTGTCCAATGGCGCTATTTAACAGAACAGCAAAAATACCCATGATGAAATAAATCAGCCAAGACATGCCTGCACTTACAGCTGAAGATCCAAAGCTAATATAATTGAGTTTGGACACCAATCTCATCTCAAAAAAAAAACTCCACAAAAAGAATCAACAATCTTTTTTAATTCAATCTTTTTTTATTATACTATATGATATATTGGTATCACTTTATTTGGATGGTCCAATATAGATGTCTTGTAGAATCTCACATTACTCACTATCTATCAAATTCAACTGAACTACAAGCTGAATGTAGATGATTCTATCTGGAGTTTAACCATAAACCTAACCCTTATTACTAACCTTATCCTTCAACTAACTCTAAAACCTAACCCTAACCCTAATATTAACCTACATACTTAGGTATGTTTTTACCTGGTTGACCAGCATTTAAACTATTTGGCCAACAATTATAAGCTTGGACCACCTGAAACCAGTAACAGCAGCATCATTACTTTACCTTGTGTTTGTTACCTTGTGTCTGTTTTGCTGTTTTTTTATCTTCTTAAATGCAGTAGCTAGCTAATGCTAGCATCACATTCATGCATAGATTTGGTTTAACCAGGCTCGTATACAAACACCAAGGCAGGGCAGCAGAAATGGGTTAATTGAGTGTTTGTAAAACTACAAAATTGTGATGCAGTCCACTTTCTGTTGTACTGTTATAAAAGGGTTATAAAAGACTCTTCATGACAATGACAACAATTATTTTTTTTTAGAGTAATACTTCTTTAAGACTCTATGTTTGTTTTTGTTTTCAACCAAAATGTGTAAAATATTTGAGATATTGTGGTGTAATTGGAGAAAAATCTAATAAAGCTGCAGTGCTAAGCACACGTTGTGTTCATTACAGCCAGCTAACATTTACTTGTTGGGACAGTAAAGGTCGAACAGGCTGGTCTCACAGCTGAAATAAAAAAAAGTCCTGCACTCATAAAATGTCTATGGGTTTAAGCCTAGTGTTTACTTGTGTAAACACTTGTGCTGTAAATGAGATAGATGGTAATATCTAAGTAATGTTCCAAAGCTGGAGGCAGCAGATATAGCATTTCAGCGTGATGCAGTCAGGTCTTATTGATCAGTGATGTTAACAGATGATAATTCATCCAAAGAAGAGTCTCTGTCATGCTCACTCAGCTCATCTCAGGGTGGAATCTCTTCACTCTGCCTCTGTTTCTGCAGTTTTATTGCTTCCACTGCTCCAAATATTATAAATGTAAGTTTGTTTCAAGTACTTTCACTGCATGGCTCGCAGCTACAAAACCTTCAACATGGTACTTTGATGGTATTATGCATAGTGTAAAGTCAAAACATGCTACAGACAAGAAACTATTATGACAGATTATTAAAAGCATGGCTGTGTTCTGTACAGAAAGATGGAAGAGTATTACATTACATTACATTACATAAGTCGCTTTTGTCCAAAGCGACTTACAATAGTAAAGTACAAAAGTAATAGAAGTTTAAAGGTAAAACATCTTTAGATAGGGCTTAAAGCAGGTCGAAGGGAAATAATGGGATAGAGGAGTGAAGGAGGGGAAGAAGGAAATGAGGTTAGAAGTAGTTAGTGTGTTAGAGGTGTTAAGAGAGTAAGTGCTCTTTGAAGAGCTCTGTCTTCAGGAGTTTATTAAAGATAGTGAGAGATTCTCCTGATCTGGTAGTAGAAGGTAGTTTGTTAGAGGTGTTAGGAGAGTAAGTGCTCTTTGAAGAGCTCTGTCTTCAGGAGTTTATTAAAGATAGTGAGAGATTCTCCTGATCTGGTAGTGGAAGGTAGTTTGTTCCACCGTTGGGGAACTCTGTATGAGAACAGTCTGGATTGCTTTGTGTGAATGTTTGTTTGGTAAAGCGTGATGACATTTACTGGAGGAGCGCAGCGGCCGGGAGGTGGTGTAAGTCTTCAGGAGTGATCAGTGCAGGTAGGAAGGAGCTGTTCTGTCATCACGTAGGCGATTGTTAAAGCTGTGAATTTGATGCGAGCATCAACTGGTAGCCAGTGGAGCTCAATGAGCAGCAGAGTGACATGTGCCCACTTTGGCTGGTTGAAGACCAGACATGCTGCTGCGTTCTGGATCATTTGGAGTGGTTTTACTGCACAGGCCAGGAGGCCAGTTAGTAGGGCATTGCGGTAGTCGAGGCGTGAGATGACGACTGCTTGCACCAGGAGTTGGGTGGCCTGTTGCGTCAGAAACGGTCTAATTTTTCTGATGTTATAAAGCACGAAGCGGCAGGATCGAGCAACTGAGGCCACATGGTGCGTGAAGGAGAGCTGGTCATCAACCAGAACATTTTTCGGTGAGAGAGAGAGAGAGAGTCGATGGTTATAGAGAAGTTGTGTTGAAAAGATGGTTTTGCTGGTATGACCAGAAGTTCAGTCTTTGAGAGATTTAATTGAAGGTGATGCTCCTTCATCCATAAGGATATGCCAGAGAGACACTGCGATATCCGTGCAGAGATTGAGTGATCTTCAGGTGAGAACGACAGGTATAGCTGGGTGTCATCAGCAAAGCAATGGTAGGAAAATCCATGTGAGCTGATAACCTGACCAAGAGAGGCGGTGTATATTGAGAAGAGAATTTGACTATTGGTTCAGTATTGATCAATACTGATCAATTCAGGGACTGGAGACCAAACCTTCTTACAGCACAGTGTGTCCAGTATTCAGTCATCACCACATTTTCCCTTAACTCATCCTCTCCTCTACTTCATCTTCCTCTGGCCCTTTGCTTTCCGGCAGGGGTCAGTGTGGTCAGCACTACCGTGATGAGGTGAGTAAGTGATGACACGTTTATCTCCAGGGAGGACCTTGCAGCCTTTCGAAAGAAAGAGGCTCGCTCATTGCTCCTCAGTTATTCATGGCATTCTGCAGCCACGGGAACAGACAGCAAAGCCACGGAAAGTTCAGTGGCACGGAGGAAAGTGGAATCTTTCCTTTCCTTTACAAAGAAGGTTCTGTGCGAAAACTGTGAATAAATACTGACTCAGGTGCCAAAAAGGGCACTTTTGGGCGACAGCATAGAAGAAGCATGTTTGGTTCCCTAAAGAACCTTTCATTGGGTGATTCAGGACTCCCCAAATGGTCCACTTTCTTTTTATACTGTATTTCCTGCCAGTTGGGTTGGAGTAGAATCTGGTCTGCCTGGAGATACTTGAGGACCAGTTTGAGAGCCACTTAACTTTAAAGAACCATGTGAAAGTGAAAAGAGCTCAACATTAAACAATTTTAACAGTTATTTAAAATAGTCAATTGGTTTGGAAAAAAGGGAAAATTGATTTCTTATTGTGTTCTGTTCAAATATGACAGATTTACAGGCTTTTCTCTGACGAACGTAGCTTATTTATTAATTAAGAAACTTTGTCCCCACAAGACAGACAAAAGACAGATAGAAAATGTTTAATTCATTTGTCTTTTGTACAGTCTTCGTGTTTCTGTTAAAAATTAACAACATTTGTTTTCCAGTACATTATTATACTCTTAAAGAGGAGACTATTCTTAGAAGAATATCTTGTTCTGCAGTTTTAAGACAACATTCCATTTCCATATTTTTTTTATATAAAATCAGTATTATTAAAACTTTAATGAAAACAGCACTATTCACACACACTTAGCAACACCTAAACAACCACCGTAACCACCCTAGCAACCATCAAACAACTCCATAGCAAACAGCATTGCCTGAAAGTGGAAACTGCTAATTTGACCAGTCATTCAGGAATGCATTTAAACACAAAGTTTGCTAATGTAATTCTGGGTCTATTTCATTAATTTACTGATAAAATTATAATCATATTCTTGTTAACCCGACATAAAGTAGTCTGTGATAAAGAGCAAAAAGCAAAATCATCTAAGAATTATGCTCTGTTTAATCAAGAGCAAGCAAATTAACGTAAAATAAAAATAATGTTCAAAGGAGCTTAACTTGATTAAAGATCTATCAGAATATTATGTGTTCATATTATGTAATTATTGATTTATAATCAACTGTTTTAGACCAGTCATTTTAACCAGCTTAATATGTTAACAGTCAGTATAAAATGAACACAGCAGGAGGGTTATTGTAACATAATGAATAAAACAAGCCCTTTAATTAGTGTTTGTTAAAGTGAGTAATAGTATGCAAACATATCATATAACTACTGGGAATTTGTCCAATGGCAAGAAAAAAAAAAATCAAAGCCTCAGATGTGATATTTGACCTCATTTGGAATTATCCAGATTGCAGTTTTTTCTAAAAATATCCATTCCCATATTTAAGGTGCATCATCACAAGGGGGTTTTCCAAGTTTTTAATTACAATTTTATTGGGAACATCTTGCTCCTAAGAATATTACGGCACTGTTAGCATGTGTAGGTGTAGCAGGTGTAGCAATAGATAAATTGTTCCATTTGCTCAAAATCCCCCTTTAAAAAAACTAGCAATTCATTTCAAAACAAAACTGAATTGTTTCTATTGGTCCACTTACTAGGTAAGTATTGCAGGTCAGCTGCATGTATATTTGTTATATGCAGCTTAATGCATTCAATTCTCGAAAAGCCCCTGAATTAATGAATATACAGTGATGGAATTATTTCCATTAGGCACCATGCCTTAACCTGACCCTGCTCAACTCATCTCTTTCCCCCAGAAGCTGCAGTGATTCCTGCTGTGACTTTACAACATCTCATAATCTACCAAACCCCAGGGCTTCTCTGCTTTCGTCTGCACTGCTAACACATTACTTCCACTGAGCATGTTTAGACGCGTTTAACTTTCCATTAGTGTCTTTGATCAGACTGGGCATATCATCCTTAATATCAAACGTCTGTAATAAAATTAGTTGTGGTAAAGGCCTAAAAAATGATTTTTAACTATAAACACTTATTTTGCTTACTTGTTTTTTCAGTAGATTTAGTAACTTTAACTTTAGTAAAATTTAACATACAGGTCTGGAAAAAAATAAGAGATCGCTTAAAATGTTGTGTTTCTTTGATTTTATCAAAATGAAAACCTCTGGAATGTAATTGGAAGAGGACGATGGATGATCACAAGCCAACAAACCAAGCTGAACTGCATGGATTTTTGTAGCAGGAGTGACAAAAAGTTATCCAAAAGCAGTATGTAAGACTGGTGAAGAAGAACATGCCAAGATGCATGAAAACTGTGATTAAAAACCAGGGTTATTCCATCAAATATTGAGGTGTAGTAGGTGTTTCTAATAAAATGGCCAGTGAGTGGAAGAACATGGTGTTGAAAGTGTTTCTTATAAAGAGTGACCAGTGTGTGGTAAACACAAGGTACAGTAGGTGTTTCTAATAAAGTGGCCAGAGAGTGGAAGCACAAGATATAGTAAGTGTTTCTAATAAAGTGGCCAGTTAGTGAAAGCACAAAATCTAAGAGGTGTTTCTAATAAAGTGGCCAGGTAGTGGAAGCCAAGGAGTAGTAGGTGTTTTTAATAAAGTGGATAGTGAGTAGAAGCACAAGGTGTAGTAGGTGTTTCTAATAAAGGGACCAGACTGTGGAAACACAAGGTACAGAAGGTGTTTCTAATAAAGTGGCCACTGAGAGGAAGCACTAGGTCTAGTAGGTGTTTCTAATAAAGTGGCCACAGTGAGTGGAAGCACAAGGTGTTAAAAGTGTTTCTAATAAAGTGGCCAGTGAGTGGAAGCACAAGGTGTTAAAAGTGTTTCTAATAAATTGTCCAGTGAGTGGAAGCACAAGGTGTAGTAGGTGTTTCTAATAAAGTGGACAGTGAATGGAAGCATTATGTGTTAATTTTTTTTTATAAAGTGGCCAGTGAATGGAAGCACTATGTGTTGAAAGTGTTTCTAATAAAGTGGCCAGTAAGTGGAAGCACAAGGTGTAGTAGGTGTTTCTAATAAAGTGGCCAGAGAGTGGAAGCACAAGGTGTTAAAAGTGTTTCTAATAAAGTGGCCAGTGAGTGGAAGCACAAGGCGTAGTAGGTGTTTCTAATTAAGTGGCCACAGTGAGAGGAGGGGTCTTTTTAGACTGATTATAAAATAATATGTTAAATTGGTCCTAATTCAGCTCTACACACAGACTCACTGGGGGGCGTGGTTAATTTCACATTCAGCGGCCAACCAACCAGCTCTGCGCTGGAGCGCGCGGGGGGAGGCGCGTGCGTGCCCGAGCGCTCGGAGCGCTATATGCAGCGGCGCGCGCTGGACTCCGCACTCAGCGCGCGGCGGAGAGTAGGACAGCGCGCCTTCCTGCCTCCGAACTTTAGAGAGAAAACTCCGCGAGCTCCAGCAGCTTTGATCTTGTGTGCGTGCGCGTGTGCGCGCTTTTATCCTCGGACACGAGCCTGGGAATTGAATTGCTTTCCTGAGGATATCTGAGAGTGTTCTTCTGGGCTGTTTGAGACGCTTAACGTTTAATTTAATCCTGAACTAAATTACTTTGTTAAATTATTTAATTGATTAATTTGTTTAATATCAGTCGTTGTGGTGAGTTTAGCTGTTGCACGTGGCTTCTTCGGGGATTGTGCAAGCGCTCTATTGGGAACGGTCACTTATGTCGTGAGAGGGGACGCTGGATTTTCACCCCCTTCCTCCAGCCCCCCGCCCTCCTCTTCCTCCTCCCCCCGGCGCTGTCCGAGGGATGGTGGTGGTCCCACCGCGCTCAGGCTCAGGAGCCCCGCGTTTCGGGGTGGACTCAGATTGAGGGGAGATGAAGACCACCACTCTGTGCTGCTGCCTGCTCTTAACCTGCCTCAGGATAAGCACTGCTGAGGTAATGCACAAACCTGCACACTCACACTCACTCACACACTTACTCACAATCATTCAGCAGCATGTCTGGGAAAATATATTCTCATTTTAGAACAATGCTGGAGAATCAAAAAGCCAGAACTGTAAAGACCCTCTCTTACTGGTTTGGTAAAATAATAAAATAAAATAATATTTTTTTAATACTATACGCAAGTATTCATTTTTTTTGCGTAAAAACTGCGCAACAAACTGCCACAGACTGGCTGTTGCTGAACACTGTAGCTAATATAATACTGCGTCACTGTGATCAGTGTAAGGTGGTAATAATTTACCCTTCAAAAGGTAGGATTCACTCTAAAGAGCACTACTACAACAAGTGCAGCTAAAGTGCGTAAAACACGTAAAAACGCCACTAAAAACAAGCCTCCAGTCACACACTAAAAATAATGCACCCACATTAAGTTAATACAATAAAATCTCCCCTCAAAACTGCTGAACTAACCCCCCTCTCCTGCACCGATCCCACCTTCACCCTGCCTGCAGGAGCTGGGGATTCCTCAGGATCTGATGGACAAGCTGGCTCACAGCGAAATCCACAGCATCAGCGACCTCCAGCGGCTGCTGGATTTACACTCCGGACACTCTGCAGGTACAGCTCTGCTTTTATTGCTGCTTTCCCTTTGTGAACTTTGCTCAGACAGCAAATGAGGTGGTGCATTAATCACGGTTTGTTATTGCATGCTGTGTTTTGCTGGGTAGCTAGGTCTGATGTCTCAACTTTCCCACGACTTTAAGGCCAATCAAACTCATAATATGAACTATGGAGCTAAATATAGCCAAAGTAGATTTCTCTGTTTCATATCACTTTCCATCATTAACTAGCAAAAGTATAGTAATAGTAGGAATTTGTGTTTTTAAATTTTGTGTTTAATTCAGTGATTTTAGTGATATGTAGTTGGAGTTTAAATGAAAAAACACTGTCTGAGCTTTAATTAATTAAAATATCAGTTTAATCTAATAAAGGTTTTACAGTATAAAAAGTCTATAAAAGGACTTTTATTTATTTTGTCTCACTTTTGTTAGTCTGAATAATTAAAATGATTACATAATAAATATTTATTTTATGCATTGTTGACAATGTTCATATTGGTGAATCTCTATTACTTTTATATACTGGCTTACATAGTCACTGCTGGAATTTTTATGATGTTGTTCAATATGTCAGACATTTTTACACTTGAAATACTGTTAAAAAAATACTGTAAAAAATATGTTGTTTATTTCAGTGGTTGGGTTTGTTGTTGCAGTAGCATAATTGCACAAAAATGCTGAACAGTAAGCAACTCCAAAGTCAGGACAGTTCCAGCTGACTCCAGACAGGGTGTGTTTTCCACACATTTTCAGCTGTATGTGCTCCCTGTATGACCCTGAGTGTGTGTGTGTGTGTGTGTGTGCTCTTGCACAGTTTGGTCGTAATGAGTTAAACATTCTCTCCAAGAAAGATAGAAAAACTAGACAAAACAGTCTGTCCCCAATGTTTAAAGTGCTGAGTTGGTTAAAATTGGTAGTGTGTATCTAGCTCAGACACAACACACTCGCAAGTACAGTAAATAAGTGTTGGATGGATGATGAGTTTGAGTTTCTCATGTTTAAACTGGTGCAAACTCTCTGTATATTAAAACAAGAATAGTAAAGAGAATAGTGTCACTATCGTTGCTACACCAGGGTCTACACTATTGGCCCTTTTTGAGCAAAAAACTCGGGTTTTCTTGGTGGAAATCCGCTGAACGTTTAACAAAAAGGTATGCAAACCAGAATGGAGTCGATGGCAAAGGACTATCAGAATTTTTAAAAAGTGGCCAAGATAATTGTTGCTAGAACCTGTGTAAAAATGTGTCATATTCTCATAAAAACCTGTAATATTGCTCTTACTGTTCAAAGTATAGGTTTCTTTGGACACTTAAGGGTTTTTTCAATTGGAAACTATAAAGAAGGTTCTTACGGTGCTTTATGGAACCTATAAGTAGCTTCTCGTGCTTCAAAGAACATTTGTTTCCCCCAAAAAATCTTAAAGATTTCTTTGTTTCAAATTGATCTTTCAGCTTGTCCAAAAAGAAATGTTCTTCATGGGCAATTTTATTTGTGCTGCTTTAATTTTGTAATGTGTGAACTAGAATTGGTTGTGCTAGAGAATTTTATTATACTATAGACTTAGTATAGTTTAGTAAAATGTGTTCATGGGAATAAAATCCTATAAACACAATGACATCATCAGTAAGCTACACAATAAAATAACTATTTTTACATCAAAAAACACTGCAAAAAAGTAAAATGTTGAAATTCCCCTTTTTTAAGGTTTAAACACAGACACAAAAATATATATGGTGTTAGTGTTAGCAAAAAAGTTCAGGTCACTCCAATAATGATCAATGGCTCAATCTGGGGCCCTGAAGTAACAGCTGGCTATGAACCTTGCTACTAGAATCTCCAGTTCACTGCTGCCTCCCAAAGGTAGAGTTTTTCTTCTTTATTTGAGCCTGCCTCTCTCTCTCTCTCTTTCTCTCTCTCTCTCTTTCTCTCTCTCTCTCTGGATAATGTTACAGTGTGTGGAGGCAGTAAATGTGCGTATATTCCCTGCAGCTTGTATTTAGACAGGCTGTTACTAAATATCAAACATGCGCTCCTCTGTGATAAGAACGCTTTATGTTTCCACAGAAACTCAGTGATATTCATAGTTGTGGTCGTGCTCTGCAGTACACTTGAAAAAATGAATATTTACTTCACACAGATGAATATAGCCTGGCATGTTAGGCATGCTGGCCCTGCTAGCATAAAAAGAATAGCTTCACTTTCATCCCCTGTTGAGAAGTATGTGTCCAGAGTGCAGGTCAGGCACGCTAACAGTCCCTCCGGAGAGATGACCGCAGCACAGTCAGGCTGTTTATAATCTAATTAAAATGCTTCTGGTGGTCTGTTGGGTGGGACAACTGTAATATTTAGTAACAGTAATAAAATTATTATCCTGAGATGAATCCTGAGATGAATCAGCCTGTCTGCCACAGTGTTCGTGACAGGGTGCGCTGATGCCAACGACAAGCCGTTTTTAGCCCTTTTGTTGCTTTGTATGCTAGACTGCAAAGTTAAAGTGGATTTTATGGACGAATGGCAGGTGTAGGTATGGATATGTGTGTGTAAACAGACACTTAAGACATTTTAAGACACTTATCTAAAGAATTATTGCATCACTACTGAAGACTATAACAATATAGTACAGTAAAATGCTCCAATTGGTTTCAGTCTTAATTTTTAAAATAATACTAACACTTCCAATGTAAACACCAGGGCAAATTTTAGAGACAGTGTGGTGCCGTAGCCACTTTTAAACCAAACACCAGATGCCTTCAGTGCCTTTAGGATGATGTAACACACCTGCCTGTGTGGATATAACTGCTGCGTTGGTTTGGCAAAAGAAACAGAATTAGACTGCAGAACATTTCAACCACCTCTTTGGCCTGACCACAGACCTCAAAAAACGTTATAGCTATTGAATCCTGTTGGATATAAGGAATAAGGTTCAGATAGAGAAAATAAAAACGTGTATTATTATAAAATGTTTTAGAAATATAGAGATATCATCATAATTTTTAATACAGCTGTATAACACATTAATATTATACTGCTTAAACCTAGATTTCTTGGCATCTCTTAACATAAAGGTTCATGCGTCAAGCAGAGATTCATTTAGGAACCTTGGTTTCGTGGATGTAGATCTTTAGGTTGCTGTTATGACAGAATCAAACTGTCATAATTTCATGTGTGGCCTATCATTAGCAAGTGCATGACCATACAATGTCAGATATTGTTTTCAGCACTAGTAAAGTACTTGTAAAGTACTGTAATGATGAGTGTTAGTGCTACTCTGTCTAACTTCCAGTTTCACAGTTTCACAAGTGTTTTGTTTGGCATCAATGCAAAAAAATGAAATGGCTGGGTCCTGATGAGCTGCTGTTGTGGTGTTTTATGGCTATAAAAACTATAAAAACCAGTGTGAAGCTGTAGACCTTTTGCAAATAGGAGAGATACCCACACATTCTGAAATCTAATGTGAGATCCCCTTTTTTAATCGATTGGGAATATAGAACACTGAGAACATATATGAGTATATATACATACAGTATGTTCCAAGTCCAGAACTAGTGTCGCCAGCATTTTTTCCCACTCCAAAGTTCACACAATCTGTTCCAGATGAGTTTATGACTTTATAATCATCGAAACTTCACACCTGCTTATGGCCCTCTAAATGAGTGATTATTTCTGCTTATATCAGTGATGAACTTTTATACTGCCTGTTGCCACAGTTATCATTCCAGTCTCAGAGGCAATAACAACAAGTTAGCCTTTAGCTCATCGAGCTCATCATGTCATTACTGCTTAAGTGGAATTGTGGTTGGAAGTAGTGATTAGACATTGGAATGCACTGATATGGGAATTCTGGCACAGTGCTGAGATCAGATATTTTGATAATGATTTTGCAGTGTACCTGGATGCATTTATAAAAATATTCTTAATACATGTTTGTCTTTAATTGCTTTAGTGTATATTATTACTTTTCCTCTTCTCCATTAATGACCTAATGGTACTGGAGCACTCTAGGAATTTAGGAGTCCAAGCACTGAAAGAAATGTTATGTTATGTGGAGTAAAATTTAATGTCAGAATTTTTCATCCATCATCATTACATAGGACCACACAAATAATTACATGATACCTTGGTGTTACCTTGGATACTTCTTGGTGTTAGCTTTCTAGTAAAGTGTTTACATTCAGATCATGGCTTTCTAGGTTTAGTCTGTAGTTATTGAATTGTAGAATTGACCCATAAAGTCACAAAGTATATAAAATAATAATAAAAATCTTAATTGTTATTGAATAATGTTTATGTTTACTACTATTATTACTTAAACGTATCATCTGTGAAGTTGAATTCGATGTAACCTAAATAAGTACAGCCTTGCTCCATTATGTTATTCTTTATGTCGCATGTTATAGCTACAATATAACTTTTTAGTTCAGGGATCATCAGTTATTGTCATGTTGGGCCAGAGTCCAGCACAGTCTGGTGATTTCTGTACTTGTATAACCAGGTTATTAACTGATGAGTTGAATCAGGTGTGTGGCTGGAATTTGTTGGATTTGTTACATTTAGTTTCTGTTTAAATTTTCCCATATTCCTTTGATTATACTTTACCAACTGTAGAGCAGTGCAATGCATGTGAGGTTCATACTTCATGCAACAGTCAGTGTTTAGTCAGTGTGCATGCATATAGTATATCTGTAATGGCAATGCTGTAGTTGACCAGCTTGTACAATTGGACTATTCTGTCACTATATAAAAGATGCTTTATACGTGTTGGATGCACTATAGTTTGTATGTTTTTTTAAGTGAGCATACATTTTCATTGAGAATGTAGTATACTTAAAAGTGCTCATCTCTGATTCATGTCATCATTGTAAACAAAGGGATTAAAGGGTTAAGAGAAGGGGAAGCTAATCCTGAGGCTAATCACTGGGAGATGGTAGTGAAAGCCTTAGTGATGGAGAAGCCTCCTGCTGTTCTGAGATCGTAGTTCTTTACATTCTGTGCACAGCAGACCACCGTGCTACAATGCAGCCCAGCCAGCCCAGCCCCCGTTCCTCGTCCCCCATCCCTCTCACTCTACTGCTCTATCCATCTCAGTCAGTCCATCTCTCACTGCCACCTTGCTCCTTTTTCCTCGATGAAAAGCATACAGCAAAGAGGCAGCAGGGTGCCGAGTTGCAGGAGAAAGCAGAAGTCATTCTGTAAGGAAATGCTTTCTGTTCTCAGCTCTGCTTCATTCACACCATGCTCCAGAGGGAGTGGCTGCTGGGACTGCCATAGAAAGAGAAAGGAAGACAAGGGGGATGGTTAAGCAAACTCTGCCGATGACCCGTAAGGATAGGCGTCTGTAAAGGTATTAATGCAGAAACTTGGGGGTCAAGGCCAATTCACACCAGAAGCATTTCTGAGAGAGTTTTTTACTGGTCCATCTAACAGGACAGAGACCACTATTTCTATCACTCCCTATGTTTAAATGTAGACAATAGTGCACAAACATAGCCAAACTACTCCATTTATTGCACACCAGCATGCTCTGACTTTATAATGTAAAAGCAGTGGCTTGGTCAATCTGAGAGTGATGAGTTACTGACCACAGGGTTGTGGGTTCAATACACATGTCCGCTAAGCTGCTACTGTTGGGCAGTTGAGAAAGACCTTTAGCTTTCTGTGCTCAAGTCAGTGCAATAGCATGGCTGACCCTGCACTATGAACCTGGCTGTCTAAGCTGGGATAAACAAAGAGAACAATTCCATTATACCAAATACATATATATATATTATAGCGATGATAAACCATAAAGATGGTTTTGCTGGTATAACCAGAAGTTCAGTCTTTGAGAGGTTTATTTGAAGGTCCTTCATCCATGAGGATGTACCTTATTGTACCTAACATACTGTTGAGCTATACTGGTTGAATCATGCCTATACAAAAAGCTGTCTGTATGTTATTGTGTACATTTTAGGACATCCTCAGACCACAACGTCAGCTCTCAGAAGTCAGACTAAACAATTTCAGTGTCTCACGATAAATCATGTGTGAGCTTATACATATGGCTAAATGAGCCGTTTCAAATGGCCCAGGGCTGAAGGGTTTTAGAGAAGTCGCTAAGTGACCTCATATGTTAAAGTGTGTGAGATCATGTGCTCCTGTGATTTTTTTTTTTATTTCTATCAAATTACCATTTAGTGAATAAAAGGTGAATAAAAAGCTGAAAGTATAAAACCACATACTGTCAGTAGAGATTCGACTATTAGAGATTAATGTACAAATAGAAACTTTTATTATGTGCTATGTTCTTTTATTTAGGGTTAGGGTTACTTATAGGCTGACATACAATAAATACTGCATAAACTGTTATGACATCAGACATTACTGCAAATATCATGACAGTGATATGGTAACCTGATAATGTGGTCATTACATCATTTGACAGTCTATGGCATTTGCCATGGCATGTTTATGTATTGTTAGTTCAGTGGGAGCAGTACTTAAATAAAGTGTTGATAAAGAATCTTTAAACAGTAAAGGCCGCCATTGATTTCCTTTGATAAAATCTTACTGAATCCTGCTTGTATTGATAAACTTTGATGTGTCTAGAACTTGAAGAAAGCCTAGAGTGACCTTGATTTCTCTGTGACTTACTAATTGGTTCTTCAGTCCAGCTCGAGAAGGCCCAGGCTGTATACACTTACCTACTACAAAGAGAAAAAAAATATATTTTGTTTATAGGTGATCATTATATTAAATACAAATGAATTAAAATTACATTCTCAGAAATCGTCAGGCCTACTCATGATACCCTAGAAGGTATTTAGTCTGGGATGTGTGTATAGCGAGTGAGTAGGGGGAGGCTGAAACTTCCTTCAGAAGATTTAGTGAATGGAATAACGCTTTTGTGGACGTGGCGCTTTTGTTTACTGCCGGAAAATGGATCTCGTTGCTATGGAGACAGAACGTGGCGTTGCTGAGGAGTTCTTGGTGCCGCGTAGCTGCCCTCTTGGCAACCTCCGCACTGGTGCAGTTGTGCTCAGAAGTCACATGGCTAAGGCTAAGTTTTGTCTGAGTTTCTGTGGTTTCTCACTGGCGAGTTATGTGAGGAATTCTTATCATGAATCAGTTTTAGAAGCTACAGAACTCTACAGAAAGATGAAGCTGAACTGAATGACTCATGTCTTTAAGCACAAAGTCAATGTCTACAAGGAAGAAGGTCAGATATATGGTCATGGTGGTCACCGTCTGCCCTAAAACTAGGTTATTTGTGCTTTAGTGATGTTTAAAGATGTATAATCTCCCTGCAGTCTGAAGGCAAGTCCAGTCACTCCCTGCTTCAGTGTGGTGGTATGACATCACCATTCCTTAGTCTATGGTAATCAAGGTAGTTAATTTCCAATTAAGCCGGTGACTAAAGCAGTCATTGTTTGTTGTGGAAAGAGCTTGTAAAAAGCTTTAAATGGGAACTTTAATGGGAAATTACTGGGCACTTTTGGTGCAGCCACTCATCACAGAGTAATTTAGGCTTCATTAAGCCTCAGGGAGTTTAGTAAGAGCTTTGAAAAAAGGCTTGTTGTAGACGAGGAGGTGACTTGCCTGTGGGATGATTTATTTTTTTCCCTTTTTAAGTCTGTAACATGGAAGTAACATGAGTGACTTGTGTTTTGATGAGGTTTGGGAAATGAAGTGATGGAGCACTCCAAACAGAAGCACCACCAGAAAGGCCACTCACACCACCACGGCTATGAGCTCAAGAGCAACCAGGTGCACCGGCGGCGCAAGAGGAGTATTGGTAAGTGTTGATTAACAGCTGGTTGTTTAAAATGGAAAATATGCCTTAATACTAATAGGCCTACATTTATAGACCAACACTTACAAAAATACACATACTTACAAGAACATTCACAAGAAGTCTTAACCATACTGTTTGTTTAAATTAAAGTTTCTTCTCTGCACTGCTAACTTACATGGGTTTGATTTGATCAAGTTTAAAAGTTGTAGTGCAGCCAGCCACCAGAGGGCTTAAGAGACCTCACCGCTGAGTGGTGGTGGGGGTACCTAAACTAAGATGAGTAAGGCTAAGCAAACAAAACTGTACAAAAAGCAAAGTAAACAAAACTGTAAAAAAAAAAAAAACATTTTCTTTCAAACAAGCTCTGAATATTCATCTACACATATTTCTCTCCTGATAACTGTTTATTCTGGTGAGAGCTACACTGAGTAACCCCTTAGTGTTCTGGTAAGCTCTGCAGGCTAGAGTTTGATGTACTCGCCTCTAAATGGCAATAGCTAGCACCTTGCGCAGTAAGCGACTAATGCTAATGCTGCTCCAGCAGTGCTAGCCGGGGTAAGCAGCAGGCCACAGGCCATCAATACTCACCTCTGCGATTAGCGGCTAATGGAGAAAAACTTGAAACTTGAAACCTGAAACTTCTTTATAACACTATAATTCAGCGGAATGGCTTTATTCCTTCGTACAACATGATTGGTAAAATTCATACATTAAGGTGCACCATAGGAAAATAAAAGGATTTAAAGTGTGCCTTATTGTGCGAAAAATACGGTACCATACCTCAGGTTTGAAACTGATTCCAAATACAACAGCGCCCCATTCAGTCAGTCAATCAGTGACTTCTAAATGCAGTAATTACTTGCATCAGTTGTGGCACATAAGGGTTGCATCATAATCATACATAATCCAGGTTATTTTGAAACTGCACCTAGATATGTAATTAAATAAAAAATTTCTGATGGCATGACTTCAGGATCCTTCCTTAGAATCCATGCACTTCAGTGATGGCTTTGAAGTGACACAAGGCTCAGTGGGAAGCACAGTCATTTCAGTCAGCCAGCTCAGAGTTAATTACCTCTGTGTTTATTTCCCACCAGTAGACAAATAATCTTGCTTTGATTCAGGGAAATGCAGCAAGTAGATCTGCCAGCCAGCTCTCGGATTGGCCATGCCGCGCTGCTTGGTTTACACAAGACATGGGGTGTAAATGTATCCGTGAGCGAGGAAATTCCTGACATTCAGAGTTCATGTCGCAGCTCGCTGAGCTAAGCGTTTAGACTAGCTGGTACCTCGTAGAGCCAGAAACATAAAACTACACTCATGCACTTCCTGACGTTCTATGTAGCCCCTCTATGTGTACACGGTCATGCCCATCATCAGAAAGATGCACTGTTTGATCTTAAGATTAGCCGCTATGTTTTATATCTGTGGCACTCAATGGGCCCTCAATGTCTGGCCGGAGCTGTGAGGCAGTTACTGTGCTCGCTAACTTATTTTAGAATGGCCACAGGGTAAATATGGAGGCTTGCACATCATATTAATAGCCTTCCTTTATGTCTACCCTCACTCGTGGGGGCCTGTTGGCTTAGGCTCTAGCTGAGGAAAGAGAGTAAGAGAGTTTGATAAAGAAGGAGTGCATTTGGCTCTGAGGTAACAGAGCAGCTCCAAATGAACAGCGGATCCTTCCAGAATCAACATAAGCTACTCATAAACCATATTTAATTCACTGTATGAAAGTATTCAGGTGAGGCTTCAGAGTTCAGTGTTGGAACACTTATGTACTGTGTGTACTTCAGTCACATGGAGACACGTATCAGCATTTAGTTCCTGGGTTAAAATCCAGTAGCACATACTTTGATAGATGTTCTGGTGACTTAGGGTCAGGGTTTATAATGCTGACGAGGCCTAGTCTTAGTTTGGAGTGTTGGAGAACTATTTGATGAGTATTTTAATCTAACTTTGCTAAAAAAAAAAACACTTATAGTGATAGTTAGCACCCCTTATATTTTCAGCTAATGAATGCACAAACATTTATCTTGTACAGCTGATATCTTGTATAAATAATGGACTTTTAGATATTTGTTATTTAAGTGTAAACATAAAACATGGCTAATTGGCTAATGAAGCATTTTTGAGAAAAGTGATAAGGCATTATATGATCTCCATTATCTGGACAACACTGTCAACATCTTCATCTTCTTAAACTTTTCCGTTATTTCCTTTCACGCACTCTGCAGTAGAGGAAGCTGTTCCAGCAGTGTGTAAAACACGGACGGTGATCTACGAAATCCCCCGCAGTCAAGTGGATCCCACAGCCGCCAACTTCCTCATCTGGCCCCCCTGCGTGGAGGTGAAGCGATGCACAGGCTGTTGCAACACCAGCAACATGCGCTGCCACGCCTCGAAAAAACACCACCGCACAGTTAAGGTACGTAGACCTTGACACACACATTCTCTCACACACACACACACACATTTACACGCACACACACAAATAGCACTGGTCCTCTGCAAATCCTCCAATAAACCTTACGTGCATGTTCTCCCATTCTTGTGCATGGGTTGTCCCCATGCAACCCCTCAGCTCAGTTCCGGGAAGGCTGTAGCGTCTGTGTCTCAGATTCACTTTCCTCTCTTTTGGACCGGATCCAGATCCCTCAGTTCCAGGCCAGAGGGACATACAGATAACCCACACTAAAACACCTGCTGCAGACCCACACAGTTAGCTCATGTCACAGTGTTCCTAATACACTACATCAGCATCAGTACACCAAAAAACTGCGATCATGGGTGTTGGTTTGCCTTCCTCTAGCAGTTTAGGCTTAGATATTTGTCTAATAGCTAGAGCTTTAATAGCTAAACATTGGTAGCTAATAATTTAACTGTTTTTTTTTTATTAAGACTTAAATATTACTTAAATTAAAAAAGCAACCTCTACAATTTATTCAAGTTGATCATAAAAATTCAATAGGATTTAGAACTAATCTGCTAAGCTGCTATAAAAGCTTTATTCTAGTGGTAGCTAGAAGAGTATTAGCATAGCATAGAAGCTAGCTAGCTTGGTGCAGCTTTAGCTGATGTTCAACTGTTCAACTCATTTTAAAGTTTGATTCTGTGTATTTTATGTTAGTATACTGTCATTAAATGGCCTAATTAGGTAAGTGATCATTGCTAAAAGCTAAAATGTAATGTGTCTAGCTAATAAAATTGTTTGGCTTGGGGCAAAGCTAGCTAGCTTATTGGCTAAGTTATATGAATGTGTTACCATAACACTAAAGTAGAGAGCTAGGATCAATTTTAGCTGTCTGGTCAGCCTTGTTCATTTGTATTTATATTTAGTATATTTGCCATTATTTTACTTGAATAGCTTACCTATGTGACACATGACTAATTAGCTACTTAAATTCAGACAAAACAATTACAAGCCTAGTCTTAAATACAAATGAATAGACTTTAAAATTTTAAAGGAGATTTTCAGGATAAAGGAGAGAAAAGATGAAGAGAGAATGTGAGAAATAGAAACAGAGAAATACAGAGGAAAGATTTAGAGAAGAGGCAGAAGTGCAGCAGTGATCTGTTAGTGTCTTGCGGCTCCAGAGCCACCTTTCTCTGTTTGTGCTTCACCGCCCATAAATCCCTTGCATGAGCCAGGGCAAAAATGTGTGTGTCTCTGAGTGTGTGTGTGTGTGTGTGAGTGTGTGTGTGTGCTGTAAGTCACTTCTTGGCATTAGTCCCAGTGTTCAGTCTGACAGAGAGCAGAAGCCTCAGTGGCTCTGGTGAGTGTGTGTTGCGAGGGCTACTGTTGGGGACATACTGTGGAAGTGTGGGATTTCAACATACAGGCAGTGTGTTTTACCTGGATCTGTTCAGCAGAAGTGAAAAAACATTTATATTAGAACCATTTTTGGTCCTTATATATATACACTAAAGTACAGGCCAGATGTGTTTGGAGGATATTTTATTAAATGCTTTAAACTGCTTTAGTATGTATGTTGCAATACTTTTGCACATACACAGCTTATCTAGTCCCTGTAGAGAAATATTCCAAATAGAATAAGGACTCTCTGGAGAAGATAAACAACCAAAAGCCTAGTGTCACCATGCCTGATGCCAGCTGTGGGCAATATGTATATGCACTTGTCCCCTCTGATTGGTCAGAGCTTTCTGGCGTGGGAGCAATAAATAAATATATAAATATACTGAGAAGATTCTGTGTTTCAGCATGAATATCTGTGTGATTTGAAGAATGCTGTACACTTGCTGCTGCACTTTTAAACACAGTGTTTTTTAAATGGGACGTGCAGTGTAGATGTATTTGTGAATGCAGTGAACACTGCACATGCCGCGCTCTTATTGTGTAAACAGCATGAAGCAGCACAGATAGCATTTGTTCATAGCAGCGTATTATCTGTCTAATATATCAGATTAAACTGCACCTTATCAGCAGTTTAACTCAATTAAAAATAAGTATATTTAAAAGGTGGTTGGATCGAGACCAGATTGCTGAGAGTCAAACTTGGTATTTTAAATTAATTTGTGTAAAACAAATATATAATAACACATTACTGAATCCATATTAATCACATACATTAATGCTTTACTTTGACAGCCGTAATATTTATATATTAAGCTGACAGGTCCAACCTGTGAGTTTTTATTGGAGAGGAACTGGGACGTGAGAAGTTTCAGGAATTAAAAGCAGGTACACACAGGTGCAGTGTCCTGCATGGACACTGTCTCTTGCCAAGTTTCCCTATTTTTCCCCCTCTTCTTCTTTTCCTCACTGTCCTTTTATACACCCTCTTCCTCTCCAGGTTTAGCTGAATGGTTCAGTTCAGAGTAGCTACTGGTTCCGCTGGTTTATAAAGACTTTATTAAATGAGCTGAAACCGCTTGGTTTGTCTTGCTCACCTGTTTTTAGTGTGTGTGTGTGTGTGGGAGGTGGGATCCTATGTATTTCTTTCCAGAGACAGTGCTATATATTGGAGCAGATGTACTTAATATATTTATTTATATATTTTTGCTTAAGCCCTCTTTCCCCTCCTCTCTGCTAAATGAGGAGCAGGCCTGCACAGGCTGCTGCTGTTCTGAGCAGGAATATAAAAAAAAACACACAGCCAGTGTAAATAGGCTAGGCTGCACTGTGTGTGTGTGTTGTGTGTGTGTGTGTTGGGCAGGGTTGCTGTACTTTGGTTCATTGCAGTGATAAGCTTGTCTCAAAGGAGAGGCCAGCGGCTGGGTGTGGAACGCAGTTCACAAACGGAGATTTATTAAGCTATACCTTTTATTAACACTGGAATATTTTCAGTTTACAGCATAACAGAGTATGAGTGTCACAGTATTGAGTTGTCAATATTGTAACAGTATAACAGTGTAGCAGTAACAGAATAACAGTTTATTAGTGCTGTATTTAATTGTATTATTATCAAAATAGTATAATAGTACAACAGTATACATATACATATAAACATATACAAATCTGTAAAGGTAGCAGTATAGTTATGTTACAGGTTCACATTAAATGGTATAGAAGTATAACATTATAAAAGTAACAGTATAACTATAATAGTAGTGTAACAGACAGTGTAGCAATCTGACAGAATAACAGTGTGATTGTATGTTATTGTTGCATTTCACTCTTTCCTTTTCCTGCTCTTCTGAAACTGGAATTGTTCTGATAGCATTCTTTCTGTCTTTGTTCTCTCCCCCCATCACCTCTCAACTCTCGACTTGCGCACACATTCACTCCTCCATCTCCCATCATTCCATCCCTTCCTCCCTCTATTTCTCTAACCGCATAAACACCAGGCTTATCTGACTTTAATTGTTTAATTCGTTCTTTCTTTCTTTCGTTTATTTATGTTTGATCCCCTGCGGCGATAAGCAATTGCTCACATGTCTGTAATTACAGTGTTTTTTTTGGGACTCATACTCTGCTTATCAGATTATCAGATTATCAGATTATCAGTTATGCTGCCATAATGTCTGTATATGCCTGCATGTACATGTATGTATTTATGTGTGAATTTGCGACTACAAAGAAATGATATGGTTCAATTCTTCTGGTCCACTTTTAAAGTACTGAAAGTTCCCTCAGTGATGTCGTTAGCTGAGAGCTACAGAAAGCCTCTGCCTGAAGCCTCTGAATAAAGAGGTAATGCAGTTGAGTCTTCTCCCCCAGCTCTTCTCCACCCTGCTGGAGCTGAAAGAGTGTGTGTCAGTCTGGCCTTTCTTTTCATGTCAACCCCCCCTCCCTCCCCTGTAGTTGCCATGACAATCAACCTTGACCAAGCCCAACTCTCCAGTTTCCTTTTTCTTCAGTTTAGCACATTCTCTCACAAGCAGACTGACACCCTGACTGACAGACTGCTTAAAATAGTGATTGACAGACCAGCTAACATGCTGACAGACTGACTCGCTGAAGCACTGATTGACAGATCTACTGATAGTTAGGCAAACTGACGAACATGGTTGCTAACAGACAGAATGACACACAAAACAACAGAGTGGACACACTAACCTATACACTGACCAACAGGCTAGACTGGAGTGATAGACTGATTGACCCCAGCTTGATTAATTGTGCTTCAAGTAGTGCTTTACAGTAGTGTGTATTAACAATATCAGTACACACAGCACACACTATATTAGGCGTATGTTATTGGGACAGTGGTGATAAACTGGTCTATTATGTCTTTCTAGTATTCTGACTTGCTGTTATTTTGTTTTGGCACCAACTCAAACAATTTCCTATAAACCACCTAGCAATATTATATCAACTGATTCAGATACCAATACATCCACTTTATAACCAACTAGCAATACCATTGCAACCACCTGTGAGATTTTAGCAACTTTGTAGTATCTCTATAGCACACACCTATCTTATATACGACCTTGCAGAACCTTACCAACCATCGGGCCATCTGATCAACCACCTGAAATATTGTTGTAGTTGCATATCAACTCCCACCTGTAAACACCAGATACTAAGTACAATGACAGCTGCATAGCAATAGTCCAGCAGTCAATGCAGTGGCAATACTATAGAAACAACACTCTACTGACCCATAGCAAGTAGAAGTGGGAACCATCTGTGTTTTGCACTAATTAACTTGTTAGTTTTGTCACGAATTATCATGATTCTTATTGGTGGAGGCTATTCTATTCATTTATAGTATATATTCATGAATAGTATTAGTGTTAGAACTTTTCATTGAGACTTTTCCTTTAATGCTACTGAACAGCGGCGGTTCTTAAGAACCGGTAATGATGCATGGCTCAGGTTTTCTCCCAGTAGTAACAGCTGGATACAAATCTTGCTACCACAGTTTCCAGTTCACTGCTACTTCCAAAACATAGAGGGTTTTTCTTCATTTGAACTCGTTTCTCTCTCTCTCTCTTTCTTTCTTTCTGTCTCTCTCTCAGCAGTGCCTTTTAATGCCCCTGAAGCCTAATTTGGTCACTGACAGATTGAATATCGCTGTGTTTATTTTCCTTTATTCCAATGCCGGTCCCACTCTGATTTCCCACTGCACACCTTCAGGCGTGTTTTCTTTGGAACAAGAAACAAAAAGAGCCCCTTCCCACCGAACCCATACTCTCGCTCTCTTCCTTTTTCTTCATCTCACTCTCTCTTTCCCTCCGTCTCCCTGTGTCTTCGGGGGGAATTCCCAATCCTGGCCGACTGCAGACAATAGTCTTCACAGTGCGAGTGGAAAAGGGGGTTTGAGGGGGTGATGGGGGACATGCTGGTGGATTGGTGGGGATGGGATGGTGTGAAGCACTTGGCTCGGTGTGTGTGTGTGTGTGTGTGTGTGTGTGTGTGTATTTGCGTGCTTGCATGGATTGTGCTGTCCGGTGCAGGGCTTTGGCTTTAAACAGAGGGTTAGCACTCTGATTTATAAATAGCACCCCAGGGGCCTCCTGCAGAGTAGGGGGCTTTTTATGGTGAGAAATGGAGTGTGTGTATGTGTGTGTGTGTGTATGTGTGTCAGAGAGAGAGAGAGAGAGAGAGAGAGAGAGAGAGAGAGATACTCTGGGGTTTCCAGCAACAGGGCTGTGAAATCAACTGCCAATTAAATTAAATGTCAGAATAAATAGCACGGGGGGCAGTTCCGTGGCCGGACACCTGCAGTCCCTGCTGACTGGGCTGGTCAGTGTGCAGATCAGCTCTGCAAAATCAGCAAACCCTGACCTGTCTGAGAAGTCAGAGACTCAGACAGCAAGAGCAGGATGAAACAGAGAAAGAAATGCAGCACAGTGTTTGCAAAGAGGGCAGGGCTTCCACAGTGTGTGTGTGTGTGTGTGTGTAAGAGAGTGTGTGTGCTGGTGTCTCTCAGATACAGCACTTGAATGTTTGGTCTGCACACACACTGAGGCTGCAGAGCCTCCTGTTAAGGTTTTAGGTGGTTTTGTTGGCACGAGTGTTGAGTACAAAATTCCCAAATCATTAGAACTATAGTAGCAATAACAGGAACTGCTACTGTGAAAAAGACATATTTATGAAAGGGACATTAATTATACATTTCCATTTTACATTAATTATACATAGTTGCTTGGCTGTTACTTTGTGGTCCGTAGGGTGAAAATTTTGTATATTTGCAAGGTGGTTGCTATGGTGTTGATACATGGTTGCTATGGGCAGTCAGTATGGTGCTTTCTAGTGGTTGTTGTTACAGTTGCTGTGTTTTATATGTTAGATGTCACTAAGTGGTTGCTGAGGTATCCCAGAAATGTAATATGGTGTCCAAGGTGGTTGATGAGGTGTTATGCCCGGTGGTTAGAATGATGTTGCTAAGTAGATGGTAGGTGGTTGCTGTGGCGTTGCTTTTGAACAGTTTTACATGTTAGCATACTGTAGATCAACCATTATAATGTAGTGTACTGTGCTGGTCAGTGTTGGGCAGTGCCTACAGAAAACCTGTTGAAAAATCATCCAGCAGCAAACTAACAGAGTGAAGCTCCAGTTTCCCACAGTCTCCTCTGTAACAAGAATCCTTGAGCTGATCTAGTGAGACACACACAAGACCTCTCAAGGCGTCCTGTAGTATCTGGCACCAAGACGGCATTCAGTAAGCCTTCAGGAGCCATGACCCTGTTGACAGCCCTCTGGTTGTCCTTCTTTGGTCCATTTTTGGAAGTTAGCCCACCAACCTCAGCATACCAGGACCACCCCACAAGACCTGCCACTTTGGAGATATTATGAGGCAGTCATCAGAGTTTGGTGGTCGTTTTTCCTGATTTTATTATGGAACCTTCAGGAACTGACTGTTCACATGCTGTCTAACAAACAGTACAGGCCAAAAGTTTGGACACACTTTCTCTTTTTCAATGCGTTTTCTTTATTTTCATGATACAGAAGAGATTCTCACTTAAGGCATCAAAACGATGGATGAACACATGTGGAGTTTTATGTACTTAACAAAAAAAAGCGAAATAACTAATATATTTATATGTATTTTCTAGTTTCTTCAAAATAGCCATCCTTTGCTCTGATTACAACTTTGCACACTCTTGGCATCATCAGTGAGCTTCAAGAGGTAGTCAATCACCTGAAATGGTTTTCCAACAGTCTTGAAGGAAGGAGTTCCCAGAGGTGTTTATTAGCACTTGTTGGCCCTTTGTCTTCACTCTGTGCTCCAGCTCACCCAAAACCATCTGGATTGGGTTCAGGTCCGGTGACTGTGGAGGACAGCTCATTTTTTGTTAAGTACATAAAACTATATATATATATATATATATACTGTACTGTACTCTATGTAGATCTGGACTCTCAGTAATATAATGTTATCACTGATTAGTATTTATATATTGCCCCATACATGCAGCACATGCAAAACAAATTACATTGAATATGTAATTCATCACATATATTTTACTTCTGTTCTCTCTCTCTCTCTCTGTCTCTCTCTCTCTCTCTCTCTCTCTGTCTCTCTATAGGTGGCGAAGGTAGAGTTTGCATCTCGAAAGAAGCCCAAGTTGAAGGAGGTGTTAGTGCGGTTAGAGGATCACGTGGAGTGTGTATGTGTGTCACAGCACCATGTGACAGAACATGTGGAAGCAGAAACAGGTAAGACAACACACACACACACACTCACACTGTATGGCCTGATATCCGAATGTAGTTCAGTATGCAGGAACACATCCTGTAAATAAAGCCTGCTCTCGGAGGGAGTGTGTGTGTATGAAGAGCTTATGATGTGTGTGTGTGTGTGTGTGTGCATTTCATGTGCTCTCGTCACACTTTCAGAGATGAAAGTGTGTGCTGATGTGCTAAAGTGGCTGAAATATTTACAGGCTGCTCTGCTTCAGAAGCTACAACTAACAAACTCTCTGTCTTTCTCCTCTTCTATTTGCCCTCCTTCTTCTTTTCTTCCCTGTTCTTTTCATCAAATGAAATACATTTAAATATATTCCAAACAAACTGAATATGTTTTCAATATATTTCATTTTCCTTTGGGGTTTACTGCTCTCCATCCTTCCCTCTTTTCCTTTGATACTTGTCTTCTTTCATGCTGTCCTGTACTAACTGCCCCCCCTTCCCCTGCTCCATTCTAACTGCCCCCTCCACCTCTTTCACACACTTATGTTTCCAGGACCCCTTAAGGTCAAAGGTAAAAAACGGAAAAACAGAAAAAAATCAGTGGCATCTCATCTCAGCAAGGATTTATTGGCGACGTAATAAAAACAGCAGGCGTTCCCTAAAGTGCGGCGGATCCGTGCCTACTGCAAGGTAGGACTGGAGAACCACTCCCCTACCCACCCGCCGACCGGCTGACACGGGCCAATCAGGGAAGAGACTGGCAGAGCAGATTGACTTTGTGCTTTGGCTTTGGCTTGGCTGCATGATTTCACTCCAGCGTGTTCACTTACACTCGCTCCTATGAGCACAGTTTATAATGCATGCTCACTATGTGGGGGTATTGTGTGTGTGTGTGTGTGTGTGTTTTGTTTGTGTTTATGTGAATATACTATGTTTTGATGTATTTGATCACAAGCACTTGTTTCCCCTTCTTTAAAATTGATTTTTTTTTTCATCTTTCTGTAATTTCTACTCTAAATTGTATAAAAATGTGTTCTCATTAACATCACAAAAATTTTGATTTTATTCTGGCATAGTCTAAATTTCATGATAAATGGAATGGAAAAATGACTTAATAATACCAATGGGGTTTTAAGGTGGTGTAAAATATATATTTTTTAATATTTTTTTTAAATATTTTTTTAAGGTTCTCCTATCGCCATTTTGGAGTCAAAAACACTTATTTTGAGAATGAAGTGAACAATAAATATTTATATTTATTTATAACTTCACTCCATTATAAAATAACCAATTACTGAAATTACAGAAAACAAAATAAAGGTTTTTTTTAACTCAAGGATGGACAAGAATATAGATTGTAAAGATCATAGTTAAGACTTTTATTTGTCTTTAACTAACTTTTCAGAAAATATTATATTTGTGCTAGCAATTGCGCATAGTATAAAAATGCATCACCCAAATGTTAACTACTGACAGTCATACTAAATTACATATTGACCTCCACAGTTCCCCTTAACTGCCAATTCGTATCATTCAACACTTTAAAAATGGCAAGCTCATCTGAGTGCATGTTTAATGAATGTTATTAAAAGGTTGTTAGAGTCAGATAATTTCAAATTCCAAATGGTAACAAGCCTGAATTATTAATGTAAATACTGAAAACACATTTTTATTTGATTCGCTACTGTATTTTCAACTTATCTTTTACAAAATGTAAGTTATTACTTTAAAAGTCTTACTTTTTTATGTAAGACTCTCGTCCTGTAAGGAAGTTATAAAACACCTTGAACCTTCAACAATGTTTATGTCCAATTCTTTCCATTCATAAATGTAAGAGATATTTGGTTATCTGTGATATAACCCTTTTATACAGACCAGCTTAAACGTTACAGTTCTAAAACATTCATTAGAGTAAACAGAGTATGGTCCCAGTCAGAAATCCCAGGCCAGTTTTTGTTACTGCAACGACAGAGGCGCACTAACAACAGTGCTGCTATTAAAAAGCACAATAGCACATTCATCACGCTCTGTGTTCATGCTCTCTGCAGTGTTTAGGATGGTAACTAGGCCACTGAGGCACAAACTTTGCAGTGAGGCTCGACAGAAACTTCAAACAGGAACAGCAGAACTCCAGATTTGATGTTTTGCCATTTACTCCCACCACCCTCACCCCTCCCTCTGTGTGTAACTAACTGTGTTGATTGTGAGTTGATTGTGTTTTAATTCACCAAAATAAGATCATCACATGAAGTGAAATTCTTATGATAAAGATTATGATATTATCAGAATTAGTTGTTTTTGTTTGTGTCTAAAGCCAGGTGTATGCTACAATACAGAGATCTAAATTACAAAAAACTAATATAAACTAAAAAAAAAAAAAAAACAATATTCCAAATTTCACTGTTATTTTACAAAGTAGACCAAAAGAAAAAAGCAAAAGTTAAATGGCTCATTTATCCTTTACAATAAATATAAGTGAACCAAATAAATGCAAAGACAGAATAATTATTACTGAACTGAAAGTACTTTAAGTCATATCGGCATTGTCCAAATGTTTCATTCTATATAAATTCCATTTTAATTAGATGGGTCTGTGTTTTAACCCCCTATGGCATGCCATTTGGTTTTTACACCATCATTTTAATTTTTGTAAAGTTTTTATTTGTTATCTGAGAGTATTATATTATGCAGCTAGCCCTGGATTGCAAAAGTGAAATTTGGTATGTTGTTTATAGCATTTCAATAATTATTATTACTATTAAATATACAATGAACAAACAAAGACGTGATGTCATACTTTGGTGGTGTATTTCAAGCTAAACTTTTTTAGTTAAAAGGCCCGTAGTTTGAGTCTGGTGTAGATCTCCAGAAAGTTTTGCCACAGAAAGCAATACTACATATTTGTGAATTATGTAGCATACCCCTGGCTTAACATATATGTTGTGGATTTAATGCTAACCCTGTCTGACTCTATTTCTGGCAGATCTTATCATTTTTGTAATGTTTGTACTGACGCTCCATCTTCTCTTATCTTCTCTCCTAGTGGACGTAAGGTGAAAGCAGGCCAGAGGAGGGACTGTAGCGACGGAGGGGCTAAAGCGAGGTCACTACGCTCCACCAGCGCTGTGGCCTTGACCTCTGCCACCCTACCCCACTGCGACCGTCACAACTAAAAAGAGATGAACTGTAACCTGAGATTCAAAACACCAGCCCAACACCAAAGGTGCTTTCTACCCCACCCCAAAGCAATAAACTCCTCCCAACACTGAAGACCACGACAGTGATGATGATGGTGATGATGATACATGATACACTGGCTGGAAACGACGATTATGAGTTTATTAAGGACTTAATGCTTGAGGAGAAAGTCTTTTGGAGTAGCAACATTTTGGAGTACTGAACTTTGGAGGACCTGCGAACATTACCACACAAAGTGGGCTTCAATCCATTCGAGGACATCTACAGGAGCCCGGATGAGACGGATTTATCAGATTTGTGGGATTTATCGGATTTGAAAAGGCTCAGCATGATGAACTCAAGTGAAAGACTGAAGCAGAGCCACATTTAGTGCTGAGTCAGGTGTTCCTGAGAGTAAAGTCGTGTTTTAAAAGGGAATTTTTTGGGGACGTTTATTTGCTGGACCTTCTTTTCTCAGCTGCACCTGGGCTGATCGAGCTGCTCTACAACTTCTCTGTTCTGTAGTATCCTAACTGCTCCTTCAGGAACTGCTGAGACTGCCAGTCTGAACTGTGTAGACCGGGAGGAAAAGTCTATTATGCAGTAGTTACTTAAGAATAAACTATTTATAGACTCTCTATCTCTCTATCTCTATCTCTCTCTCTCTCTCTCCTGATCTTTCTCTCCCAGCACAAAAACTACAAACCAATGTAATATCCGCATAAGACTGTTATCTTCTCTACTGCCAACATTACCAATGTCATTAACTGTCCATAAATGCTTTTTGATGATGTTGCTTATTATATAACAGCAAATGTTCAATCTCAGAACCAGCATATCAGCTGACAGAGTGTGTGCGATGGGAAGAACAGGTGTGAAGAGACCTAAAAGGAAAGATGTTTTATTTTTGTTAAGAAAATATGTGCTTATGTATATTCCAGCAGGAAGTATGTTTTTATTTTTATTTCTTTGGTTCTTGTTGTATGCTAACTAAAGTGCTGAGCTGAGAAACGCTTACTAGCCTTCACCCACTGAGAGGGCTAGCAGTAGACAAGAGTGAACTGTACTGTCGTTTGGCGAAATGGACAAAATTTGGATCGAAAACAGGGAACTGACACACATCTGATAAAGTTTGATGGTGTAAAATTTTACACCATATGTAATGTTCTAAATGTTGGTAATAGCAAGTCAAGCAGACTGACCACGCTGACTGACCAGCAGATACAGCACCAGACCTGCATTAATCATCTTAAACCCAACATTAAACAGCAAAACTACAGAATAATGCATTTTTAGTGCTGGTATGCTGGTCAGAACCGTAATGATCATGCTGACTGACCAGAAAAAACAGTTCCACACCAGCATAGACCATCATAAACCAATTAAACATGGCATAGACCAACAGACATGCTTCAGCCTAAGGTCTAAGCCTTTTTTCCATCGCTTCTCAGAAGGGATGCCAACAACTTTGCTAAAAACTAGCTAAGATACTAAGCTAATGTGCTCAGTGTGATCAATCAAACAACAGCCAGGGTTTTCCCAATCATATTCAAACAGTGTACTATTGCTAATAAGGTCACAATATAAAAGACAATGCAAAAAGTCGCTACACTGTCACACACTGGCCCTAGTGTATTAGCAATGAATGTTTTCTAGCCCTAAGCAATGTTCAGTTTAAAAGCATTGGAGATGGAGTTCTAATCTAAATGCTTTTGTACCAATTTGAGGTTCTAATTTATTGAGACATTATGGAAATAATTCATCATGTTCCAGGAAGGTGAGATACTGCTATCTGTTTCAGTACTCTTTTTAAATTGGTCATAAATAGTAGTTCAAGCGGTAGCCTGAGAAAAAACAAACCTTGTAATACATAACATTCAGCTCATGACATTTTTATACATGCTACAGGACTTCTGATACTTCAAGTTACTCCAATAACCTTAGCGACTTAGCAAGTTAAAGACTACACAGCTAACAGTAACAAAACAGAAGAAATGCCATGATATTTTACATATTTACAAATATAAAGTGTAAAGTTATGGTTAGCTCCTTCCTGATGGTGCCATAGCCATTCATCACCAGCAGTCTGTTAGCTAATGTAGCTGAACTGCTTATCAGTGTTCTCCTCCAAGCACACTGAGCTGTACAGCGATGCTCCTCTAGTGGCATTTTGATGCTTCTCATGTCCTGGAGGAAATGTGTGCTGGCCTTCAGTTAAGTAGCACTGTGTGCACAGAAAAACACCCATATGGACTAATTCCCTTTTCTTTTTTTAAAGATATTAAAAACAGTACTGAAACATGGCTCTACTTCCACAACCACCCTACCAAATGCCCTTTTCTTACCCCATCTCTTCTTGGCAGTACTTCAGAAGGTAAAGTAAAGCATTAAACAGAAAAGATATTGAGTAGTTTGTACAGAGTGTACTGGGTGTTCTAAAGGGATTCCTGCTGCTGTTTTTGTATTAAGAGCTCCAACATTTCACTGAATATTAGAGGTCTACGATGATGTAATTGGTGCTATATTTATAATGCAAGCTAGCAATGTATCATAGCCGACCTTCACCCTAGCCATTCATATAAACATTCTTTTAGGTTTATATGTAGAACAGGGACCATGTTCAAGGACTACACCATACATATTATCACTGAGCTTTTGTTTTTAATTTCTATGCCCTTGATTGGATGAAATAACAATGACTATAATTTATATATTTATGGTTTCAGTAATAAAGTACATTTCTGCTCATTAAACTTTATATAAAAGATAATGCACTTGTGTTCTTCTTCTTCATACAGTTGACACTGCATGTTCTATGTGAGAAATGGTTGTATTATTATTGTATTTATTATTTTGTTATACAGTGGTATGAAAAAGTTAAGGCAGCCCTGAAAAATGTTAAGATTTTCCTTTATAAATGGTTGGTTGTTTGGATCATCAATTCCAGTTGAATATATCATATAGCAGAAGACTGCAGTGACCTTCATACACAGGTGAATCCATTTATGAGAAAGAGTTAGGCTGCCAATTGCAGCTTCTCTGAGGAGTGGCAACATGAGAACCTCAAAACAACTCGCATGTGTAATGGTCAAGGTGTGGAGTACAATTTCACACAGAGCCAGATCACCTTTAATCGTCATTACAGGCTATTTGACATCAGGTGGCCCCAACTTGTCTAGACATACACTCTGATGCAGCATTCTTACAGGACAATGCTCATCCACATATTGCTGCCATCTCTGAAGAGACAGATGCTATGCCGTAGCCAGGTGCATTTCCAAACTGACCTGATTGAAAATGTGTGGGTGGAATATCACAGAAGATAGATAGATAGATAGATAGATAGATAGATAGATAGATAGATAGATAGATAGATAGATAGATAGATAGATAGATAGATAGATAGATAGATAGATAGATAGATAGATAGAATCTTCAAAAATCAAATTCACCAATCAAAGTAAGATAAAGACTTCTTTCATATTTACCAAAAGCATCTGCTGCCCCTCAGGCCTTTTGTAAAAAATATTCAGCGGACAGATGAGTCAGAAATTGAGCTTATTGGAAGAGAGGCATCCCATTACAGCTGGAATAAACATAACAGCATTCCTCAGTGAGAACAGCATCTACACTCAGACATGCTGGTGGCAGTTCTAAATTCATAAACCCATAAAAAGAACCATCATTTCTCTCCTCTACCAGACAGTCCTGCAAGAGAAAATATAAATAAAATAAAATAATAATAATAATAATAAGAAGAATAAGAAAAATATATAATCATTATAATGTATAAGTCTCTTACAGGACATTCAATGTACTATATAATTAAAAGAAAAGAGAGTCAAAGAAAATTAAAGGATATAACCCATTTATAATATAATATAACCGCAAAAATAAAGCATGCTCTATGAATACATTAAAGTATATTGTCATTGCTGTCCAATGAAAAACAAATATCTCCAAAAAAGCAATTTCACAGGAGAGAGAAAAAAACCTTCTAAACTTTCAATAGAAATCAATGTAAAAATAGTTTATTTCAGGTAATTTTTAAGTATTTCTATTGGTCCATTCATTAATAAATTTTGGTACAGTGTAAGGGATAGTTTGTCTGTTCAAATTATGTAGTAAACTAAAAATCCACAAAAATTAAGATACATGATTTTCTTTGGCCAGCGACGATATACAATGAGCCTGGACAAAAATGCAGAAAAATAACCTGGAGCAAGTTTCAAAAAACAAAAAGTCATTTCCTGTGAGAGTCGAGCATTTTAGTTGCGATTTGGCAACGAGAGGCAAAAGAGATTTTAGCTTTAAATTATGATGCAGTGCAGCAACACAGTAAACAGAAACCTATCATTTTTCTGTTTTATATGATGCATGTTTGCACATACACAGTGCCAATTCAAGGCAAAATGAAACATTGAGGAGAGTGCTGGGTGTGCTCATACACAGCCACACACAACAACCTGAGACCCCTTAAACTTGGAGTTGCATGAGTGACTTGTTGCTTTGCTGTGTGAATGACAGATGTTAATGCTGTGTGTAACACTGATTTGATTGCTTATGGACCAAGAATACTTGCTTTATGATTGATTTATGTATTAATTTACCATATTATATTTTAGCATTTTAGCCTGCAGTTCACCGTCACTTTCTACAGTATATCTCTCTCTAAGAGGCAGTTTACCAGTGACTTATAAAGGTGCTTGTAGACCAATAAATGCTGCAAAAATGTCTGATTTAAACAGGTGTGTTTCAAGCTAAAAAAAACTCTGCAAACAGTATGTAGAAGACAAGACTAATGTAAAATTGTGGTGAGGCATTTGAAGCACTTTTACATATACACACTAAGAAAAGTAAGTACAGATTTGTACTTAAAAAGTGTATAAAGCTTGTCGCTGGGGCTGTACCTTATATTGAGGTACAAATAAGTACATTTCAGTGAAAGTCCTTTTTTGTACCCATGTTTTTTTATGCCAGTAAAGATGATAAAGATTATAAACATTATCATCAACTGAATATGTTTCAAAAACTTCATGATGCAAAACTGTCTGGCTTTCAAATAAAAATGTGCAATTAAAATATTTATATTGTTTATTAATACAGTGATACAGAATACTTAATGTACATTTTGGCTGCAGGTTAAATGGTACAAATTTGTACTAATAGCTGTTAGGAATGATTTTGTACTTCCAAAGACCAATATTGTACCTTTGAGGGTACAATTATGAAGAGTGTACCTTTGAGTACAAAAAAGTACTCGTTTCATACCTCTGTTTTTTAGAGTGTAGAGTACCAGTCAAAGGTTTGGACACATTCAGTGTTTTTTTTATTCCATCATTTGATCTTCCATTATTATTTATCAGTGTTACCAGCTTCACAGAGTATTTTGGTTTGTTTAACATTTTTAAGTTACAACATGATTTCTTATGTGTTTCTTCATAGTCTGGATGACTTCAGTATTCATTTACAACGTAGGAAAACAAATAATAAAACCACACAATGAGAAGGTGTTGAAACCGTTGACTAGTACTGTACAAATAGACACCTTATGGAGTCTCTTTACTGTTATCCACAGTTTGCAGTTTTGTTTCCATAGTTCTATAGATAATAGTGGCACTCAGCAGTTTTTGGATCAGTGTATTGCAGACAAACCAAGTCTCCCTGAAGCTGCGGGAGTCTCCCGCATTTCGGAAGTGGCTCCCGGATGCCCGCGAGTCACATATAATCTCCTGGAATTCAGAACGAGTGCCCCACAAACGCGCACTGCAAGCAAACGCGCACTCAGGCCACAGACTTTTATTCTCTAATCGCGTGTGGGAAGGAGAGAGAGAGAAAACAGAGAGGGTTCTGATTGGCCTGTTCTCTGCAAAGAGTCTGTGAGACAGCCAATCAGTTTTTAGTGTGGGCGGGCAGTGTTTTTCCCCCCTCCCGGACGGGATTTGTTCAGAGAGTGAGAGAAAGCAGATCTTGGCAGAGGCAATATTAATAATTATTGTAATATGATACCAAATGTTTTTGATTTTGTGCAATTTCTTATTGTTACTGTCAGGCCCGTGCAGCCAAGCCAAGCACTCTATGCCCAAATAAGGACATTCCCCTAAGTAGAGCATGCACACACACACACACTCTGAGAAGCACTCCATGCCCAAATAAGGACTTCCTCTAATCAGGGCACGCACACACAGCCATCCAGCCCTGATTAGAGATCAGAGGCACCTGGGCAGAGTTGCTTAAAAGCACGCTGTTTCTCTCTGCTGTTGCCGAGTATTGGTCGCTCACATGGTCTGTGGTTCCTTGTGGTTCCAGCCTGTTTGCTACTCTACAAAGCGTTCTTATTCCCAAGCCTGTCCTCCCTGGTTCCTGGTGTTTCCCTGGACTCCTCCCTGCCTAAGTATCCCTGTTTAATTTGGTTTTGTTTGTTTGCCCAGTTTACTTTTTAGTCTAGCCGTTTTCCTAAGCTCTGCTTAGCAGTTCTCTGTTTGCCATTTTTTAGTCTAGTGCTCCCTTTGTTTTTCCCCATTCCCTGTACTACTTCCTGGTTTCCTAGTTTCATTTATTCCTTGTTTTCTTTAGTCCCTGTTTCTTTTGGCCCAGTCCAGTTTACTTTGCCAATTTTTATATTTGTTTCTTATTTTGCCCAACGTTAGTGTGTTGCACTCACCCCTTGATTATTGTTTATTTTGTAGTTTTGTTGTTTGACCTCCCTGAAATCAACTTTTGCAGCTTGGGATGTCTGGTATTGTCTGTGTGTACTGTGTTCTGCTGCAGCTCAATGTTAAATTTAGCATTGTGGTCTGGATGGACTGTATTTAGTTTGTCACCATGTTTTAACACATGGTTGTGGTAAGAACTAACAAAGCGGACTATTTTGTCTTTCTTAAGTAGATTGAGTTTGGAAAAGAGTTTAACCCTTTGAACCCTAGACTGTTTTGGTGAGTTTTTTTTCTCCGTTTTTGTCGGTTCCTCTCTCAGGTCTTGTAACACAGTAATTATATCAGACAGACACATGCCCTGATCTCTTTTACTCCAGAAGACATACGGCTGCTGAAAAATATAATCATATATATATATTTTTTTAATGCTTATTTTTAAATGTTTAGACTTTAATTATATTCACACCTAAGATTTATTTTCAAAAATTGTTAGACTAGAGTGTTTATGAGTTAAAAGCATAAGAATATTGATGATAGTTCATTACATGGCTTTTGACAAAATACATGAAGAGCATCAGGCAGAGTTATTTTTCTTGATAATCAATAATCACACCTCTAGGATACATGTAGATATGAAAACCTGACACTCAGAGCAGCCTATGCCTTTCAGTATTTTGATCAGGACACACAAAGAAAACTATATACAAATATGTAAACTTTTAGTCTAAATAAAAAAAAAGTTTAGAGCAAAAAAACTGCTTAGTTAAAATGTGCAAGTAAAATAGAAACTATAAAAAGTAGTGCGCACACCATACCTAGCTTTAGTTTGCATAAAGCAGGTAGTTTAACTCTTTTTCTGTGGACACTTTTGATTCATTTACTGATATTTGGTTTGAAACATCATATAAATATGTTTGAAGCACTAAAAGTAAATAATATTGGTTGGGGAAGGAGATCTCACTTTTTTAAGAGTTTTTCTCAATGGGTTTCTTGTAGATTTAGCTTTACCGCTCTGGGATATTATTGCTATTTTTAGAAAGAGTAAGTTCCGCCCTTTCTAACCATATATAAATTATGTTTATGTGTGAAGGAATTCCTGAGTAATTAAGCTGAGAACACAAGGTGAGATTTTGAACGGAAAATCCGTCTGTAGGGTTCTAAGGGTTCTAAAGTTTATGGTTATGCTTTAGATATTAGATAAAAGATTAAAAGATTCTGAAAAATACAGAGTACAGGGAATACAAAATAATACAGATACAGTCTCCCATTTTTTCACTAATGTTTGTAAAGGAAGACTGCATGGCTACACAGTAAAATTAGCAGTGCTGGATCAACACCTAAAGAGTTAACTTTAACACTCCTTTGGAGCATATATGGTCCCAATCTACAGAGAGTAAAAACTACACTGATATCAGTGTTAAATGTTCAGTGTTAATATGACACTGTGCAGTGTACTATTTACTTATGCTAGTGTTGTTCATTAGTGTTATAGCAACACCTAAAGTGTTAATTTTACACCGTTTGGAGTATGTACACAGGAAAAAGACAAGTGTTAAATTAACTCCCACATAGTTGACTTTAACTCTTTTTTTTTTTAGGGAGTTAAATCAACACTTTCAAAATAGTTAAACATTTAACGCCTTGCTAGAGTTCCTTTTTAACTCACATTTGTTTTTCTTTAACTTCCTAAATTGTTACACTAACACTGGAAAGAGTTAAAAAAAATGATAAATGAGAAGAAGATTAGTCAATTAATATGACTGTTTATTATTTAATTATTATTGAGGACAGGTTAGCGTGTAACTTTCCATTGTATTTCTTAGTGCGTTACTAACACTTTATCACAATTTACTGTACAAAGGATGGTAGCTTGCTCTTACAGCCTACAATATACTGGCTAGACAATCAACCATTAAACAAAATATAACACAATACCCAATGGAAGGTAGCCCTGGTGGGCAATATTTCACACTGATGGTAAGTTAGGATCTGAGGGACACACCCATTATGCAAATAACGTGTTTAACTAGGCGGAGTTTAATTAAATCTCTCTGAAATTGGCCAGTATTTATTGGGTTTAGTGGGATTACCACTGAAATATTCAACTCTGTCAAATAACTCCAACACTGAACACCATTTAACACTGAATGAGTCAAAATTACACTTTGAGAGTAAAAATCAACTCTTAGCTGTTTAACTCTGAAATTTCAGCTCTCCTGTTTTTGCTGTGTAGGTGGTATCAGGAGAACTGAATAAAACACCTCTATTCAGTGGTTAAGAGGTGTGTTCCCATACTTTTATACACATAGTACATGTAAACATGTTCAATGTTTTCTAAGAAATGCTTATTTTAAACATTAGGCTTGTTAGCACCAGACAGAAACTATAGTATATACCATGTTAACAGCTGATTTCAGGTAATTTGCTTCATCACTGATTCATACTATCCATTGCTTCCTGTTAAATCTTCTGTATAATTTGTAAGATCCTATAGATAGATACAATAGCAGAGATAAGCTGTTGTATTGTGAACTGTAGGTTGTATAAGCCTGAGAAAGTGTTTACTCTTCCTGCCCATCACTTGATTTAAACCAGACCATGCATGTTAAGCATTATCTAAATAAACTGTATTATATATTTAGACCACTTTTGCTTTTTGTGCTGCTTAGAATTCCTCTGTAGTTTTCGAGATTTCTCTTTAACCCATTACCATCAATTACATTATAAATAGTTCTTTCAGAATAATTCCTCAGACAACAATGCAAGAAGAAATATTTTAATCTCAAAATGATTTAACAATTAGATTTTGAATACAACGATAAGTTATATTCATTGGCCGAGGTCATGTCACATCTAGACCCACACAGATCCTGATGTATGTGGAAGGCAGGAACAGAGCCTACCCTGAACAGCTGACGAGACCATCTTGAAGGTGCTGGAAAGGAACTTAAGAAGTACTAAAGAAGAAATCTGAAAGCATTGGTTGCGTTGGCATCCCATTACATACACTAAACAAAAATATAAATGCAACACTTGGTTTTATTCCAATTTTTCATGAGCTGAACTCAAAGGGCCATTCCACTGAATGGGTGCCATTTTCGTCCCCAGGAAATTACATGTATAAATGTGCACACAAAATAACTTTAAAATACATTTTATTAATAAGCATATTGTCTTGTACATTGACCTAATGGCAAAAGTAAGATATGTAATAAAAAAAAAAACTACTTACTCTAACATTAAACTTGACCAAAACTGTATTCAGGTGGAGCCCTAATGAGGACGATGAGCATGCAGATGAGCTTCCGTGAGAGGTTCCTGACAGTTTATGCAGAAACACTTTCCACTCTCCGAGTGGCTGGTCTCATACAATCTTAGTGTAAAGGTGCTGGTGTGGTTACACAATGTCTGCAGTTGCAAATTCTGCAAATTCTGTGAAACACCTTTGGAGACAGGCTATGGTAAAGAAATTAACCATTAATTTACCAGCAACAGCTCTGGTGGACATTCCTGTGGTCAGCATGCGAACTGCACACTTCCTCAAAACTTGCAACATCTGTGGCATTCATTGTCCTTGGTGGCAAAACGGCACATTTTAGAGTGGCTTTTTATTGTGGCCAGCCCAAGGTGCACCTGTGTAATAATCACTGTGTCTAATCAGCATCTTGATATGTCACACCTGTGACTGGTGGAGGGTTTATCTCAGCAAAGGATGAAGTGCTTACTAACAAAACTGAGAGAAACAGGTATTTTGTGTAAGTAGTAAAAGTCTTAGATCTTTGAGTTCAGCTCATGAAAAATGGGAGCAAAATCAATTGTTGCGTTTACATTTTTGATCAGTGTAATATGAGGTTCTTCTTTACAGCTATGATGGAGAGGAGAGCACAACTGTAAATAAATGTGAATAAATACAAATATAGATACAATACATTTCTACCTCCCACTCTAAATACACCGTCTTTAATTAATGACTTAACTTAACTATTTAATGTTCTGTCTAGTTCCTCTTCATTCTACATTAAGGTCTAGTGTATTTTCTGGCTTATCTTGTTTATGTTTAAAATGAATACATATAAAAATATATATGTTAACTCTGTTAAAGTGAATGATTCCTCTGTTGGATACAGTACATGGGTCTGGACAGGTAAACATACCAGTGTGTATTTTGGTAAACACATTTACTCTTTTGTAGTTACTGTTTACATCTGGCAGGTGACATACTTGAACACATACTGGCCAAACATACTTTATGAGGATGCTTCACATATTTTACGACCATGTGACTTGTGGGGACAGACTACAAATATTTGGCCAGCACCTGTCTCACACACTCTTCACTAAAACGTGCACTGAGGAAACTCTAAAGGTATGAGAGACACAATTGGAACGCAAATAAAACTTTATACATTTAATTTCATATTACATACAAATAACACTGTATGTGTACAAAACACATAGTTGAAAAACAGGCCTTAAATCAGCGTTTCATAGCTGTAAAAAATGCATGGATGTTTTCTTAAGATCTCCAATGTCAACAATACAGTGCAAAAGCACACTTCAGGTGACTCTGTTTGTGGCGTTCATACAGCTTCTCCTTGTGTAAAGTGCGCTGTATTGTTGACCGATGCACAGTGACACCATCTGCAGCAAGATGATGCTGCAGCTCTTTGGAGGTGGTCTGTGGATTGTCCTTGACTGTTCTCACCATTCTTCTTCTCTGCCTTTCTGATATTTTTCTTGGCCTGCCACTTCTGGGCTTAACAAGAACTGTCCCTGTGGTCTTCCATTTCCTTACTATGTTCCTCACAGTGGAAACTGACAGGTTAAATCTCTGAGACAACTTTTTGTATTCTTCCCCTGAAGAACTATGTTGAACAATCTTTGTTTTTAGATCATGTTGTTTTGATGAGCCCATGATGCCACTCTTCAGAGGAGATTCAAATAGGAGAACAACTTGCAATTGGCCACCTCAAATACCATTTCTCATGATTGGATACACCTGGCTATGAAGTTCAAAGCTCAATGAGGTTACCAAACCAATTTTGTGCTTCACTAAGTCAGTAAAAAGTAGTTAGGAGTATTTAAATCAATAAAATGATAAGGGTGCCCATACTTTTGCACCGGATAAATTTTGGTTTAATGCATATTGCACATTTTCTGTTTCTGTTTGAGTACAATAAACCTCATTTCTATCCTGAAATATGACTGTGTCCATCAGTTATTAGATATATCAAACTGAAATGGCTGTTGCAAACACCCAAATATTTAGAAAGTTGTTAAAAACAAAAACAAATTCTTCTACATTTCAACTTTGCAAGACATAAATGCAAATATCATAGTTTACAACACCAGTTCCAAAAAAAGTATGAGGTGTGTTGGATGGAATGTGTAAAATGTGAATAAATAAAATAATAAATAAAAACACAGGGCAATGATTTGCAAATTTCATAGATCCATATTTTATTCAAATTACAACATAGAACACAAAGCAGATAATACAATTTTAACCATTTTATGAAAGATTTTATAAGAATATTGGGATAGGGGGAAGAAAAATGCTGTAAAAGTATGTGGTATTTAGAAACAGCTGGAGGAGCAATTTACAACTGCATCCTATGACTCAGTCTAAAAAGAGTATTTTAGAGAGGCAGAGTCTCTCAGAAGCAAAGATGGGAAGATGGTTATTAAGCTGCTAATAAAAATGCATCTAAGAATAGCAGGGAAAAATCTGACAAAATACAACATAAAATTGTAAGGCCTATTCTTAATAATAAAAAGTTAGTTTAACTGTAAAATGGTGTAATAGTATTATTATGCCAGTATTACTGTGGCACATTATCTTAAAGCATCTTTTGGAGCCCAGAAGCAGGAAAAAAGCATTTTCTATAGTGGTGCTTTAAAATGACAATATTATCGTTTATCGCAATAATTTCTGGGACAATATATCGTCCTGAAAATGTTGTTATTGTGACAGTCCTAGATGTTGTAAAAGAACTTACTCTGGGCAGATAGTACTTACTCTGTTGTATACAGACAAGACTTTAACCTTAAAGCTAATCGCACCCTATATGTTCCATATGTATAACCCATATGAAATTGCAGCCATCATTAATGATATAATAATAGCCTAGACTCACACATTACACTATTTTAATACTGGTAATAGTATTAAAAGTTGGTTGCGAGTGAAGTGCAGGAGGACAGATTCCAGGAGAATTCTCACGGTCAATCTTTTGACCCCTGTCCTGCTGTGAAAGCGAGTTGTCAGAAAGCCGTCAGCAGAGTGAGAGAGACACGGAGTAAAGACAATAGACAGACAGTAGTGTGTGTTTACACAGGCATGTTTTGTGGTTTTCTGTCCACTCAAGTGTGTTTTTGTACTCCTTCAAATTACCAGAGCGGACCGGACATCCTCTCTATAGAGAATGTCCATCTGTCTTTGTCTCGCATCTCTTCCTTTCTTTTCAGCTCTCCTGCTCATCCCGCTTTGATCGTTCAGAGGTGGGCACTTACTTGCCTGTGGCTTGAGGGGGAACCGAGCGTGAAGGCTCAACCTGGGTGGTGTGTGCAGTAGAACCAGGGCCGCCGCTCTGCATATGCAGACAACGCAGCCAGCGTTAGGCCTCAACCATTTTGCAGTTGCAGGGAGCCAAATTGACTGAGAATGAAATGTGTTGAAATTATGACATTATTAAATTTAAAACCCAATGTGAATTATTTATGATACGCTCATCTTTTTTGTCTTTAAACATTGCATGGGGCACCTACTCTACTACTTAGAAGCGGCACGTTATTATTTTTGTGCATAATATAATGCCCCCACCCCTATTGCCTGAAATGGCACGGCTCGGTTTGCTCTGTTGGTTGTTGCCAGATGTGACATTTTCCAGTCAAATAAATAATCAAAAAATGCATGGAGGCGCTAAATCTTGCGCATGTTTAACCATTTTTAAAGTGTATGTGGCCATTCTATACAAAAACTTGTCCAGTGCAATATTTGTGTAAGTTAAAAACTTAAAATAAAATAAACAAATAGGATGAAAAATCGTAACTTATCTGGCAACCTTAGTCCTACTCCTAACTAAAGTAGCAACGCTACTTGAGTTTGGCAGGAGACAAGTTGACCGCGCGAAGTTGCTACTAAATGGTAATTCAACTATGAAGCGACGGTTTGAGTCTGGAGCTGAGAAGAAGAAAAAGAAGCAGAAAGATGAGGCCCATGCATCCCTTTCTGGTGAGTAACTTCGATGATAAAGGTTTAAATAGTTTTGATTACTTCATGTTCAGTGGTGTTGCCTGAGCTAGTTACGTTGGCTTTGCTGATTTGGTAGCTTTAAACGCTTAACTAGAACTTCCCTGACCAGTTATGCTTAGGGCCTCCAAAACCTTAGCAGCGGCCCTGAGTAGAACTGAATGCTGGATGTTAAGCAAAGCTGTTTCAGACCAAAGAACCTAAACCTGATCTAGGTTTTATAAGATTTAAATCTGAAAAAAAAAAACACAAAACCTAGGTTCTGTTTAGGTTTTTAAAAAACTAAATAGCTAAATCGAGTAAGATGCTTTCCCACACAATTTATTTATCCTTCTTATTTATTCAAAAGTGTTATATTTCTTTATCTGTAAGTACACTATGACTTCTATTATATTTAAAAAATGTCCATATTCTGTAAATAGTTAAGGAAATGAACTTGTCATTAATGCAGGTCATGTCATGTAAGCTCGTTGGCTTGATCCAGTTTTTTAAACTTTACGCTTAAACCTTGACTCTGTTTCTGTCATGGTGGGGTACAGAATACAGACACTCGCGGAACCAGTTAAGGATTTTATTAAAAACCCACAGGGTACAGAGAATGAGATTAGCAATGCAAACAAAACACCAGTAAAGGTATACCTGGGAGCGAAGAGCTTAACAGGATAGTGAGGCAGTCCAGTGGTCATACACGAAGTAAGCAGTATCAGAGGCAATCCAAAAACAGAAACGATAAACAGTCCAATGGTCATATACGAGGCAGGCAGTATCAAAGGTGATCCGAAAAACATAAACGATAAACAGTCCAGGGTAATACACGAAAAAATCCACAACGAAGGCAAAGGCAAAAATCGGTAGTCAAAAACAAAAGGCAAGGTCATACACAGAAAATAATCACAGAAATAACGCTTTGTAATGTCGGACGAAACCTAGGCAATACGCGGCGCAGGTGAGCGTCTGAGCTGTACTTTTATACTGGTGCTAATACTCAGGGCTTCCTGGCCGGGGTAGGTGAGGTGTCACGTGATCAGCAGTGTGTGTGTTGTCAGCGGGTGGTGCATTCTGGGTATTGTAGTTGTTAGGCTGACAACCTCCGTTGGAGACCAGTATGGAAGGACAGGAAGTCCCTACAGCACCAGACGTGACAGTTTCAGCATGTTGGCACACCACAATGCATCCCTTTCCTTTTTTACGAATTCTGTCAGAAGATTGTTTTTTGTATGATTAATTGTATAAAAATAATATGTGTAGTGCAATTTTGTATAAACATATAATTTAAAAACTTTTTTAATGTTTTGATGCCCAAAGGGTACAGTACCAGTCAAGTCAACTACTTAACTAAATAAAGGTAAAAAAATACTTTAGCAAATGAAATTGAGTAAATCTGAAATATTTCAAAAACTTATAAAGTATCCTCAAGTGCAGCTGAATAGAACATCAAAAACATAATGATGAAACTGGCTCTCATCAGGACTGCTCCAGGAAAGGAAGACCAAGAGTTACTTCTGTTGTACAGGATAAGTTCATCAGCGTTACCAACCTCAGAGCCCCAGATAAGAATTTTCTTATGATCAGTGAAATGAGATGATCAGAAATATAAAATTGTTGATGCTGATAATAAACACAGATCCTCTCTGCCCCAGAAGATTTTTTGTGTTTCAGCTACTTTTTCATACTTTGTATGATACAGCTTTAAGTCATGTAGGTGGATTGCATGGCTTCTGGTTTCAAATGTTCTTGAGCCAGTGCAGTGATTTCCAGTACAGAGTCATGTCTATTGCTCAAAGATCACAGACACACAATGTTTAGCAGATTAAAAACAGCTTTTATACAGAGCCCCTAAGTTGACATCATGTTAAAAAATAACAATGTGTGGCCATGACTTATTAAGGCATGGGAACGAGAACCCAAGGCATTGGCTCAAATGCAGACAGTATGCAGACCTGTTTACCTTCCTCAGACACGCATATTGTGCACATCCCCTGAGAGCTGCTTGCTTTATTAGCTGTGAAACAAACTACAATTGACTACGATTTAATTAAATCATTCCCACACCTAAATAAGTTGTGGCCATGCCTTATTTATCTCATTCTCATGCCTTAATTATCTCATTCCCACAAATTAGGATCTTGTGCCTTTGCTTTAATTATCTTGTTCCCACACATGAGGTTCTCATTCCTATCCCTTAATAAATAAATGTCCGCACCTTAATTATCTCATTCCAATGGCTTAATAATCTCATTGCCATGCTTTAAGATCTCAGTCCCACACCTTAATTATCTCTTTCTTGTTCCTGTGCCTTGTTCCTAAGCCAGAGACATGCTTTAGGATCTCATTCCCATGCCTTAATAAGTTGTGGCAAAGCATTATTATTTTTTAACATACATTTCACCTGAGGGGCTCTGTACTTTTAAACTTCACCCAGTTTAAATATTTTGGCTAACATTCTTCATTCACAAACCAGCAACAAAGCTGCAAATATGCTAACTGGTTACCCTTATAGCTAATGTAAATAATGTTTTAAAAAGTTGCATTTTACATTGCTTTAATGGTTATTAAAACATTACCTGAATTAAGTATTATTGTTAGAATACTAGCTAAATAAACCACCAAAACTATTCCACTGTTTTGCTTTCTTATTTTATACATTAAATTTAGCACTACAGTTCAGTTCTACACACTGAATGTTTAATGTTTTTGAGAGTGAATGACTTTCTAAAGATTTTGTCCCAATTGACAGGTTTTTAGAAGGGGTTTAATTTTGTACAATCTAATGCTCATTCTAACTTAGAGATCTGAGGCTTAACTCACATGAAGCGACTTGTGAATTTATACCCCACACACGTCCACGTGTTTTTGTGCAGAGGGAAATGTGCTGGTGTTCAGTGGAACTGTGCAGTTTACACACCGTCCTCTCTGAGATGACACGCTAACGGAGATAAAAGCACGATGACAGCACACACAGAGACCACACACTTTCATTGTGTTAGATAAACACGGATGTGTGCACAGACACTCAGTTTCACACATTTGTCTTTTACAGCTTCTCATGTATCATTAATGTGTATAAATGCAGTAAACCTTCCTGCTGGTTCTGCGGTTAGATTCTGACACTCTTTAATTACCCTTAAAGCTGCTCTATTTGCAGAGACCAGAACATACTGTTCAGTACAAAGGAAACAACGCATATTGACTCAGTAAATACTGAGTTATTGGAAGACAGAAATAAACAATAATTGAGCGATTCCTTTGTTGACGGTGTTCAACATGATCAAGAAGTTTGGTGCCCGTGGCACTGTAGTTAATCTCCCTGCATGTGGATGGAAAAGCAAAACTGATGAAAAGTTACAACACAGTAAAGACAGCTCAAATCAATTGTAAATTGGAAATGTCCTGCAGGCTCAGGGTGCATCAGTCTCAGCACAAACTATTCATCATGCCATATCAGGAGACTCAAGTGGACCACACTGCTGATACAGAGACAAAAAAAGCTAGACTGCAGTTTGGCAAAATGTATGTCACAATATAGGGCCAAGAAAATACATGTGTACCTGCAATCATTTTCTGGGAGAAATACTTTTTGATTAATTCCTTTTTTTTTTTTTTCAGAAAATTAATTTTCTGACCCAAACCCTCTTTTATTGCTATTTGTAGTGCTATCATCACTGACCTTGAATTTAAAGCTGACACAAACTAATCAAATTCTCCAAAAGCTGGGTTGCCAGGTCCTGAAATCTGTCTAAAACCAACTGTTCAAAATTGAAACCAACTGACCCAAAATCTGAAGCTGTCACTGTTGTTTGAAGCTAAAAGTTTTTTTTATTCTGCAGAATTTACTTTGCAATCTGTTTCCCTATCCTGCCTATTCTTTCAGGCTCATTAGTTGACTTATCATGACTTAATTTTAAGCTGGCGACATCTGATAAACTATCTGAAGGTACTGTGTGTATAAACAGTGTTTTTAATAAGCTACCTGTGCAATTTCAGAGTTCTCACGGCCCCTTAGAATTCTACCAGTGAAGTGTGAAGATACTTTGAGCTTGTAAATGGTGTAAAAATAGTGATTTCTTTGCATGGATAACACTATGCCCGTAATCACTAACATTGTGAGCCTGCTGTATTTGGAATGCTGAGGGGGAACATAGGTGGGCTATTATCATGAGTGACAGCAGCATGTCTTCTTCTTTGCATGGTACAGTTTTAACCTGCATTTTTAATTACACAGTGAACTGTTTTCACACACAATCATTTCTGGAAGTGACTTCCAGTACAGAATCATGTTTGTTTTAAATGTAGAGTGCCAACTTTTTTTGGAATTGGAGTATAAGCATTAAAAAGGTTTGTCAGCATTTTTCTTTTCTTGTTTTTAAATCCAATATCTTATGTGTTAGCTGGAAGTTAGTTTGCGAAAGGAGTCATTTTCCTCTTTTCAGCTCTGACGAATGCATTCTAAACCCACTAATCTGACCAATCACGTCTTCTTAAAAGCTAAACTTGAGATTCTAAATGTCACTCTCATGTTAGACAGAAAAACACCAAAAACCCCTTCCTTTCACTGCATGTTTCTGCAGGTTAAAGCCTGGGAAACGGTCAGAAGGCCTGCAGATGGACAGGTACAGATTCTGCACTCTTTGTTCTCTCCTGTTGAATGGAGGGCTTTAGGCACTTAACTGCTGAAGGAAAGGTATTTAGGCAGGGAGAATAAAAAGGAAGGGGGAGGTGTTGTTTACAATAATAGGGTGATTGAGGGCATTAAGGACAGACAGAGAGTGATGGATCCATATGCGTAATCCCCGCCTTAAACCGATGGATGATTAAGTGTCGAGTTTTTTTACTGTAGACCCCCATCCTCCCACCCCCCACAGTACTGAGTAGGTTTCCTGCAGCTAACGCTCGGTGTGAGTCTATACACACTCACACAGTGAGAACCAATAAAAAACACTCCCATTCATTTCTGTCTCCATCACACACACACATACACACACACACACACACAAACTGACTCATGCAGCATCACTGATTGTTTTATAACTTTAATTTATTAAATCATATAGTTTAAATAAGGGTTACTAAATATTTTAAGTGCATTCAATGAGCATTTAAGGTGTTTTCATTCGTCCTGTTAACATTAATGTGTTAACACATGCAATCAATCTGTAAATAAATTATTAATCTGGAATGTCATATTTTACCAAGTTTGGTAAAATAGCCCAAGCGTCCCACCGGTAATTTACCCTTTTTACATAACCCAGTGATGGCTAAGAGGTTTTATTTAACGATGTAAACACAGCGTTAAAACTACTTCTAATAATACATATAAGTTCAGAATGTAAAAACCTATCTATTTATGCCGAAATATGAATTTATTCTCCATTTGTAACTCCCTCGATCTCTCTCTCTCTCTCACCCACGCACTCAACCGCATGTATTTGATGCTAAAGCTCCTCCTTCAATGTTTACTCAGCACATTAAAAGATTTTAATTTAAAAGGCCTTAATTTTAAATTTTTAGTAAACTAAAAATAGCTCTAGTCTGTTTGCCAGGCATAGCACTATACACAATCTATTTATCTAATAAAAATACAAGTAAATATCTGCATTTAATTGAATCATTTATATTTCTATGTGTTATAAACATAAATATTATTTAATTTTGTCTGTATTGCATTTATATCAATTAACATTTAAATATCCACTATTAACTGCTTAGTCTTCAAAGAAAAAAAAGTGAGATTAATCACAGTTAATCACAAAATGTTATTGTGATTAATTAGATTCATTTTAATACATTTCTTTAAGAGTTTAAGAGAACACTTCACCTCAAAGAAAACCTACTCAATTTTATTGGTTTTAAATCATATTTTATGTTTGTTTTTTAAGTAACTGTTCTTATATTGCTCCTCATTTTACTAAGTATACTTCATGCCCCTTCCACAAATATATATATATATATATATATATATATATATATATATATATATATATATATATATATATATATACCTAATAACTGCAAAAATCTAGTTCTTGCAGTCTATATTTGTGGTCAATGCAGCCAAGCTTCTTCTCCCCAACAGCCATCACTCATTGAGATTAGCAAGAATTTGAAAAGATTGAAAGATACATCACATGTCTCAGAAAGAGCATCATGTGGTGAGAAAGATCTAATGAGTGGGTAAGCATTCAAAACTAATACTGGAAAAAAATTAAGAAACAAAGCTTTACCATGTTTAAATAGTGTTCAAATTGGGTTTTTAGGTTTCAACGTTTCAAGTGCTAAAATGTTAATGTTTAAGTAGTTAAATAATGTTAAAAGTGTTTAACATTTTTAGAAGAGTTTAGAGAGTGAAAATAGTGTTTAATAAATGTTTGACGAGTGATTTAATTATCAATAACAATGTTATAGTGTTTTAATGAGTATTTAATGTTGTAATACAGTAATTTGACAATAGAGGTCAGTAATGTGAAGTGCTGCCACCTACAGTCTCCCTGTATGTTACCTTTGTTTTGTTTTTTTGTTCTGAATAAAACATGTGAAACCTCAACAGGTTATGGGCCCAGTCACACAGCTTAAACTGGCTGTTTTACACGGAATTTGTGTGGTATAAACGGTGTTGTGGGATTCACAATGGAAGATAAGCTGTTTATTGAGAAGCTGAGTGGACCAGAGAATTGGGCAACATGGAAATTTCAAATGGAGCATCTACTGAAAGCTAAAGGACTGTGGGGCATGCTAATGGAAACAGACAACTTAGCAGCAGATGCTAATGTACAGGTACAAGCTGAATTCACAAAACGGAAAGAAAGAGCATTTTCTATGTTAGTGCTGAATGTAAGTACACCTCAGTTGTATCTGATTACAAGCTGTCAGACTCCTAAAGAAGCGTGGGACACGCTTAAAAGACATTTTGAGAGAGATACTCTTGCAAATAAGCTGTTTCTAAAGAAACAGTACTTCAGGTGTGAGATGAAGGAGGGAGAAACCATAACTGAGCATTTAAAACGAATGAAGGAGCTAACTGACAAGCTAGGAGCTATAGGGGCTGTAATTGAAGAGGAAGACCAGATTGTAACACTGCTAGGTAGCCTACCACCAAGCTATGCAACAATTGTTACTGCACTAGAGACAAAGAATGATAGTCTGACACTGCAGTTTGTGCAGCAAGCATTAATAAATGAAGAGAAAAAGCGATTCCATGCTAATGATAATGTAGGCAGTACTGCATCGGGTGGTGCATCAGCTATGTCCACACAAGTTCGTGGAGATATGCAGGCTAATGCTAAGGCAGTGTGAGCTGACAGTTCTAAATGGAAATGCTATAAGTGTGGGAAAGAAGGACATTTAAAGCGGAATTGTCCAAGCATGAAAAATAAACATAAAACCCACAAGGCTAAAAGCATGATGTGCGAGGATGCTGACGACTCATTTGAGAGTGCCTTTGTCACTAAAGAGGCTAATCAGAATGAGAAGTCACAGCAGACCGATTGGCTGATCGACTCTGGAGCATCAAAGCACATGACCTGTCATAAAGAAATTCTTCAAGACTACCAAGAATTCACCAAACCACAGTCAATGAAACTGGGTGATGGCAGAATGGTTGATGCTCAAGGACTTGGTAACGTCAAACTAAAAATGACTTTCAAAGTTAGTGATGTCAAAGATGTCACCATGTATGATGTGTTGTATGTTCCCAAGCTATCTGGAAATCTCTTCTCAGTGGGAGCTGCTGCCAGAAAAGGAAATACTGTGCAGTTCAAGAAGTCACGGTGCTACATTTGTGGTGAAGATGGAGATCTTCGAGGAATGGGAACACAAAGATCGGATGGATTGTATCAGCTGGATGTCAAGGGAAGTTCTCCCACCTGTCATGGTGCGACAAGTGCTTCAGTAGCTGCCAGTCTATGGCATCAACGACTGGGACACACCAACAAGTTGAAGGAGCTTAAACCTCTGGTACATGGAATGGACTTTTCTGCAGAGAAAGAAGTTTCTTTTTGTGAGGCGTGTGTGGAGGGCAAGCTGTCTAGAAAGCCTTTTAAGCCAGTGGGAGAAATTCGTTCCAAACGTAAGTTGCAGCTGATTCATAGTGATGGTCCCATGCAGACTGAATCCATAGGTGGATCAACGTACTTTGTGACATTTATTGATGATTACTCAAGATGCTGCAAGGTATACTTCATGAAACAGAAGAGTGAAGTTCTTAACAAGTTCAAAGACTTTGAACAAACATTCTCTAATGAGTGTGGACAAAAAATCACAAGACTGAGAACAGACAATGGAGGGGAATACACATCCAAAGAATTTCAAGAATACTTGAAAGCTCAAGGCATCCACCATGAAATGTCTGTACCTCATACACCTCAGCAAAATGGTGTAGCAGAAAGAAAAAATAGGACTTTAGTGGAAGCAGCTAGGAGTATGCTGTCTCATGCAAAGTTACCAAAGACTTATTGGGCAGAGGCTGTCGCAACAGCAGCTTACATGCAGAACAGGCTTCCCACATCTCTTCTGAAGCAAGGGACCCCCTACCATAGATGGTGTGGCAAGAAACCGAACGTGAGTCACATGAAAGTATTTGGCTGTGTGGCCTATGCTCATGTCCCAGACATAGAGAGAAGAAAGCCAGATAATGAATTAGATTTTGACTGGAAACAGGAAGTGGAAGTTTCTTGTTCATAGAATCAGGGTACCATGAACACAGAAGAAAGGGGAGCACCAGGTGATGACACTGTCAATAAAGCTCCAAGAGAAAGCAGCAGAATCAGAAAGCCTCCAAAGAGGTATGGATATGATGAGTTTGCTGACATAGTGACTGTTGATCATTATGCCAATGTAACCAAGCACACTAAAGGAAGCAATGAAGAGTCCTAATGCAAAGGAATGGAAGGAAGCAGCTGACTTGGAATATGAGTCCTTGCTTGAAAATGAAACCTGGGACTTAGTGGATTTACCAAGAGATCGAAAAGCCATAGGATCCAGATGGGTGTTCAAAGTCAAGCATCATAGTGACGGAAAAGTGGAGAGGTACAAGGGCAGGCTTGTCGCTAAGGGCTTCTCACAGAAGTATGGCGCTGACTACAAAGAAACATTTTCACCCGTAGTACGATTCAGTTCAATTCGTACACTGCTGTCCTTTGCTGTTCAGAATAACCTACATGTTCATCAGATGGATGTCGTAACTGCATTCCTAAACGGACATTTGGAGGAAGAAATCTACATGGAGCAACCAGAGGGGTATGTCAAACCAGGCCAGGAACACTTAGTGTGTAAACTGAAGAAGTCGATATATGGGCTGAAGCAGTCCCCTCGCTGCTGGAGTAAGACATTCACAGAGTTCATGAAGGATATTGGATTTAAACAGAGCACATCAGACCCCTGTGTGTTTGTGAGATCTCGACAGGAACTAGAGATACTTGCTGTGTATGTAGATGATCTGATTCTGATCACAGAATCAATGGAAAGCATGGATGAGTTGAAAGATGCTCTGAAGGAGCGCTACAAGATGAAAGACATGGGTGAGCTGTCCTACATATTGGGCATCTCTGTTGTCCAAGACAAGACAAAGAAATGTGTGTTTCTTCACCAGAAGCAGTACATTGAAGCCATTCTTCAGAAATATGGAATGGATAACGCCAATCCAGTTACAACTCCAGCTGACGCAAACGTGAAGTTACAAAGAAATGATGGCGTCAGTCAGCCAGTGAACTCAAGTACTTATCAGTCCATTGTAGGTAGTCTACTACATGCTGCAATGGCCACAAGACCAGACATTGCACAAGCAGTAAGTGCTGTGTCAAAGTTCAATGCAGATCCAAATACTGCATATCTGACTGCTGTGAAAAGAATTCTTCGTTACTTGAAGGGCACTGTGAACATCGCTCTCAAGTATGAGCAGTCAGAGTCTGGAACTTTAGTCGGGTTCTCAGATGCTGACTGGGCTGGAGATCAAGATGATCGTCACTCTACAACTGGTAATGTCTTCCTACTGGGTGGAGGAGCAGTGAGTTGGCTCAGCAAGAAACAGTCAACGGTTGCATTGTCAACAGCTGAAGCTGAATATGTCGCTCTCAGCCAAGCAGCACAGGAATGTCACTGGCTTACACGACTACTGAGTGATCTCGGAATGAATGCTACACCTAGCGTGATCCTGGAAGACAACCAAGGAGCTATTGCCATTGCAACGAATCCAGTTGATCATTCAAGGACAAAGCACATTGACATTCGTTACCACTACATTTGTGAATGTGTGCAGAATGGACAAATTCAACTGCAATACTGTCCTACAGATGACATGAAGGCAGATATCTTGACCAAGCCATTAGCAAAGAAAAGGTTTGAGTACCTGAGGAGAGAGATTGGACTTTGCAGTGTGTAATTATGTTTAGGTGTACTGGTTAATATTGGATAGCCAACTTTAAGCAAGGTTTAAAACAAAAGAAAAAAAGAATCTTGATTGTTTGAGTTAATAGGACTTAGTGTCTCGAAAGTGTTTGAGTTTAACAACTTTTCTAAGCTATACAATTTAGTAACAAAAATTGTTTAATTTCATTGTAAAATTAAGTGGGAGTGTTGCAATATAGTAATTTGACAATAGAGGTCAGTAATGTGAAGTGCTGCCACCTACAGTCTCCCTGTATGTTACCTTTGTTTTTTTTTTGTTCTGAACAAAACATGTGAAACCTCAACATTTAAGTATACTGAAAGTATACTAAAATGTTTATTTATGCTTTATTTAAGCAACTCAGAATGACAGATGGGCTTCAACAGCAGGAGACCACTCGGGGTTCAGCTTCTGTCAGCCAAGAACAGAAAGCTGAGGCTGCAGTGGACACAGACTCATTAAACCCTAGACAGCTGAAGATGCATAGCCTGGAGATGCATAGCCTGGAGATGCATAGCCTGGTCTGCTGGATACTGATTTATGCTGAGGCTCACAGATGGTAGAGTCAATGGTAGAATGTGGCACCCATAGATTCAATCTGTCGACTCAAGTTGCTTTTGTGTTGACTGGTAGAAAACAAAACCATTTATTCCTATCAGCATAACTGCTCCAACGCATGTGTTTATTTTTCATTACATCATTCTGAGGAAACTCTAGATCAGCAGTTACTTAATGCTCAAAAACAGCAACAATGTCTGTCAGCAACAATCAGGCCACACTCAAAATCACTGAGATCACATTTTACCCCATTGTAATTGATGTGAACATTACCTGATGCTACTGGCGATCATCTGCATGCACTGCACTGCAACCCTACAACTTGCTGAATATAAAGCTGCATTCAGATTAGATCGGCCTGTTCCAAACAGAAGCCCCTATTAAAAGAAAGCAAGAATCCTTGAGGGCAATAGGTTTAAAAACATGTCTTTTTTACACATTGTGTCTTCTGAAAGACTCATTAGAAGACCATAAGAGCATCAACTGGGACAGGGCTTTGGTAGTTCTGACATGAATCCACTTAGTGGTTTTAGCCTTGAGTCTAGCATAATTCAGAATGCTTCTTTCTGCACTATTAGCCAGTATGCTGCTGTTCATTTTTCCATTACACATAAACGTCTGACCTTTACATCCTATTGATTTTTTATTCCTTTTCAGAAATTGTGGAATTAAGTACACTTAACTATTTGAGACGGTGTACTGTATATCCTGTGTATTTATTCCCTGGATACTGTAGACTCTGTAAAAGCTCCCACAGTTTGAACTTCAATTTTTCCCTCCTTTTTGGGTGGGGATTCAAAATGGAAAATGGAAAGGATTTATGATGCGTGCATGTGTGTGTGTGTGTGTATGTGTGTGTGTGAACGTAGGTGTGTGTGTGTGTGTCACATCACAGTGGCTGCTTTGTGTAAAGCCCAACAGTCAGTACTCTGTGTGTGTGTCATGAAACAACTCTTCAAATGACAAGAGGGAGGCTGCGGAATTCCACTGCTGGAAATTCTCTGTAAATTCTGACTCGTGTCTTTCTGTTCACACTGATCCATCAGTGTATAAGAAGATTAGTGTTTGACCAAGTGATATTTCTGTTTTATTTTACCTGTTGTTTTTTTTGTGTTTGTGCTGAGATACTTTTGTGTTACCAAGACATCAAGAATTAAAGAAAACAAAAGGAAACTCAACTGGTCCGTGAGTACACCTAAGTAATGTGGATAATGGATTGGCTGCCCACACGAAGTGGTTTAATTAAAAACAAAATTTTGCCACTACATTAAGTCAAAAAGCTGTCTAAGCTTGCTGTGGAAGGTAGGAAGATATCTAGCAACATAAACGTTTGTAAAACGAAGTTTAAGGAAGCTAGCTTGGATGACTAAGCAGAACTGGAGCTAACCAAGAAGCTAAGTGAATTGAAGTGTATTGAGCTAAGCTAGCTAAGCTAAGTGAAGGCTACGTTTGCCAGCTATGGAAAGCTAATAAGGTGCTTGTGCAGATACTTTCTAATCACTTTGAATGAGGAGAAGTTCGTTTTGGATAAAATTGCAGTGTGTTTTGTGCTAAGCCAAACCTGAAGACAGTTGTGCGCTACTGAAACAAAGCAGTTTAGTGGATTAGCTGAGTGAAAACCTCGTGAATAATGGCGGACAAAAGCAAAGACGTTCCGAGTGACGTGCGTCATGAGGAACGACAGAGGACCATGACAGCTAAAGGAATGGAGGACAAATTACATCGTCTGACAACAGCCAGAAGAGGTAAATTAGGACAAATGACAGCAAAATCAAACGAAATAGAGAGGCTCTTGCAAGGTGAAATTGTGCCAGCTTTGGAAGATGTTAAAAGAGAAATGAAAGTTTACAACAGGTTGTATGAAGAGTTTAATGAAGGCAATCAGGCAGTTTTGCTGTATCTTATTAATGAAGAAGAAAAGGAGGCTGACCAACAGCTGTGGTTTCAGCCAAAGTCAGAACAGTGCTTACAGTTTATGACTAAAACAAAGAATTGGATTGAAGCACAAGTAGCTGATCAAGAGATAACACCAATGGACAGTGTTTCTAGAAGTTCAAGGAGATCAAGAGTGTCAAGTACATCCAGTCAATTACGAGCTAAAGAAGAAGCCAACAGAGCGGCTCTCATGGCACAAGCGTCTGCTTTAAAGGAAAAGCAAGCGTTGGAAATGAAAGAAGCTGAAATTAAAGCTGCAAAAGAAAGATTGGAAATTGAGACTGCTATAGCAATATCTACTGCCAAAGTAAAGGCGTATAAAGAATCTGAAGGGCAGGGCCGCTGCTAAGGTTTTCGAGGCCCTAAGCATAACTGGTCAGGGAGCAACCCCCCCCCCCACCCCCCCCAAAAAAAAAAAAAAAAAAAAACACACACACACACACAAACACAAAAGGTTTACGCAAAATTTTACTATTTATTAAAATTACACATGTAACTGTGAATATTTACAACGTTATAAGTAAGGCCAATAACAGTGAAGAACAGCACAAGAGTACTATTTATAATGTATAAATAATAAATGAAACGATGCATGTCTATTTTAAGCAGTGGACACGTCATTTACACAAGCCAGCCTTAAAGGTTATGAAATTATTGTTTATATTCGTGGTGTATTTATATCAGCCTGTCAAAATCTATAGAGCTGTCTGATCCTGCTGTCATACAGACCATTTGGATAGTGCACTGACGGCATTAGTCAATAGGTAGGCTACTCTGTTTATTAATTTTTTATTAAAGTCACTAAAAATCTTCAAACTACACTACTACTATTTGCAAACGTGCCACGTGCCTTGCAATGCCCAGATTAGTTTCTAGTTAAGCGTTTAAAGCTACCAAATCAGCAAAGCCTACGTAACTAGCTCAGGCAACACCACTGAACATGAAGTAATCAAAACTATTTAAACCTTTATCATCGAAGTTACTCACCAGAAAGGGATGCATGGGCCTCATCTTTCTGCTTCTTTTTCTTCTTCTCAGCTCCAGACTCAAACCGTCGCTTCATAGTTGAATTACCATTTAGTAGCAACTTCGCGCGGTGAACTTGTCTCCTGCCAAACTCAAGTAGCGTTGCTACTTTAGTTAGGACTAAGGTTGCCAGATAAGTTACGATTTTTCATCCTATTTGTTTATTTTATTTTAAGTTTTTAACTTACACAAATATTGCACTGGACAAGTTTTTGTATAGAATGGCCACATACACTTTAAAAATGGTTAAACATGCGCAAGATTTAGCGCCTCCATGCATTTTTTTATTATTTATTTGACTGGAAAATGTCACATCTGGCAACAACCAACAGAGCAAACCGAGCCGTGCCATTTCAGGCAATAGGGGTGGGGGCAGTATATTATGCACAAAAATAATAACGTGCCGCTTTTAAGTAGTAGAGTAGGTGCCCCATGCAATGTTTAAAGACAAAAAAGATGAGCGTATCATAAATAATTCACATTGGGTTTTAAATTTAATAATGTCATAATTTCAACACATTTCATTCTCAGTCAATTTGGCTCCCTGCAACTGCAAAATGGTTGAGGCCTAACGCTGGCTGCGTTGTCTGCGTATGCAGAGCGGCGGCCCTGCTGAAGGGGCGACTGTCTCAAGTGAGTGGGGCCAAAGCAGTACCAATGCCGCTTGGTGATTTTAAAACTGAAGATGGATATGGTGCTATGCAAAACATTTCAGCCACACCAAAATTCACGGACAGTGCAAGGATATTCACTGAAAGACTTACAGACCAAATGCCTACTGGGTACCCAGGAGCATCAGCTGGTGCCACACCGAAACAACCCAGAGCTCCACAGCCGTCACAGAGAGCTACACCGACATCAATGCCCAGAGCTACCCCTGAAATGCCTAGTGCTACGTTGCAAACACCCAGAACTATGCTGCAGCCGCCTATCCAACCCAGAGGTACTTCATACCAAGACACTGCTACCAGTGAGATGTATCGTATGATGCAAAAACAGACAGACATTGCAGAGATGCTTGCAAAAAATCAACAGCTGTTCCGCTTACCTCAAAGAGACGTGCCAGTGTTCCAGGGAGACCCGCTGGAGTACAGGTCGTTTATGAGAGCCTTCCTTCATGCCATTGACTCTAGAGCAGACAGCGATGCTGACAAGCTATACTTCTTGGAGCAATACACCAGAGGTGAACCTCGCGACTTAGTGAGGAGCTGTCAGCATATGCCTGAACAGTGCGGCTACGCTAGGGCTTTGAAGCTGCTTCAAGAAAATTATGGAAATGAGCTGAAGGTGGCTACGGCACTGATTGAAAAGGTGTCCAAGTGGCCTCAGATCAAGGCTGAAGATAGTAAAGCACTGAGTGCATTCTCTGTTTTCCTGGTGAGCTGTCGCAATGCCATGGAAGATTTGGATTATTTGGAAGAGATGGATAATCCCACTACCATGAGGGCCATCATTTCTAAGTTGCCGTTCAAGGTACGAGAAAGATGGAGAGGTCATGCGTATGACATCCAGGAGAGGCGTAACAAAAGAGCAAGATTCACAGAGCTGGTGAACTTTGTAGAACGTCAAGCAAAGATTGTGTCTGACCCACTTTTCGGAGATATTGACGCCACAACAACAGATAAGGCCACAAAGAAACCCCATCAGGGAAACAAACTAAAGAAAGAAGGAAAGCAAGGAAGTAGTTTTGCTACTAAAGTTAACCAAGTTAGTGTAAGCGAGTCAAGCAACACAAAGTCAAAGTCAGCTGTGTCACTCAGCAGTGCCTTTACAAAGCCCTGTCTGTTTGGTGAAAAGAATCACACATTGCAAGAGTGTTGCAAGATTAAAGAAAAGGTGTTTGCAAAATGTTTGCGCTATGAAGCATCCAAGCCTGCTGCATTTCTCTAAGGAGGTGACAAATAAGAAACAAGTTGGAACTGATGCCAACAAAGACAGTGCTGCCAGTAAACCACCAGAGGTGTCAGAAGAGAATGAGACTAGTGCCTGTACTGGGGCTGGAGACAGGTGTGTGCTTGCCATTGTTCCTGTGCGTGTGAAAGTCAGGAAGAGTGACAAGATTGTCGAGGTCTACGCATTTATGGACCCCGGCAGCTCTGCATCATTTTGTACAGAAGCGTTGGCAAGGCAGCTGAATGTGCAAGGCAGACGCACTGATCTCACGTTGAGTACCATCAATTCCAAGGGCAAGGTGGAAAGCTACGTTCTTACAGACTTGGAGGTTAGCAGCCTTGAAGACAACAACTTCATCGCATTGTCAAAGGTTTACACACACAAGAACATTCCTGTGTCTCAGGAGAACATTCCACTTCAGAGAGAGATGTGGCCATACCTCAGTGAGGTTAGGCTGCCTCAGATCGATGCTGGAGTGGAGCTTCTCATTGGAACCAAGGAATACACCATCTTGGAGCCATGGAAAGTGATCCCAAGTAAGGACAACGGACCATATGCTGTGAAAACTGCACTTGGATGGATCCTGAACGGGCCGCTTAGAGAGACAGACACTGCAGCTGCCGATCATGCACAATCACATGCTGCTGTAAACAGAATAGCTATCGACAGTGTGGAACGTCTGCTTATTCAACAGTATAACCATGACTTTCCTGAACGCCACTGTGATGAAAGATCTGAAATGTCTCAAGAGGACCACAAATTCATGGAGTCTGTGTCTACCTCTGCCCGTTTTATGGATGGACATTACTACATCAGTTTGCCAACAAAGACGTTGTGCGTCCAGATGCCAAACAACCGCAGTTCAGTGCTACAACGTGCATTGAACCTCATTAACAAGCTGAAACGTAATCCTGAGTTCCATGAAGAATATACAGCCTTTATGAATGACATGCTGCGTAAGAGGTACGCCGTTGAAGTTCTTAAGGCACAACTAAACTGCCATGATGGAAAGCTATGGTATATTCCCCATCATGGGGTATATCACCCACAAAAGAAGAAGCTCCGTGTCGTTTTTGACTGTGCAGCCAGCTACCAGGGAGTCTCACTGAACAGTGAGCTACTTCAGGGACCGGATTTAACAAACTCATTGATAGGAGTTCTTCTCCGTTTCAGGCAAGAACCAATTGCCATGATTGCAGACATTGAGGCTATGTACCATCAAGTCCGCATTCCTGAAGGTGATACAGACCTGCAGCGCTTCCTGTGGTGGCCAGCAGGAGACCAAAAGTCAAGAAATCGTTGAGTACAGGATGACAGTCCACATTTTCGGTGCGACTTCTTCTCCTAGTTGTGCAAACTACGCACTTTGAAGAACAGCTACGGAGAACCACAGCAGGTCATCACCAGAAGCTATAAACTCAATCCTGAACAACTTCTATGTCGATGACTTATTGACATCTGTTGCCAATGAAGATCAAGCAGTCAAGCTGAACAAAGACCTCACAGCACTTTGTGCCAGTGGAGGATTTCGTTTAACGAAGTGGACAAGCAACAGCTGAGCCTTGCTCTCCTCTATCCCTGACCATGACAGAGCAAAAGACAACAGAAACCTGGACTTGACTCACGACACGCTACCCATGGAAAGAGCTTTGGGTGTTCTATGGAGCACTGAGTCTGATGCCTTCAAGTTCAGGATCAACATCAAAGACAAACCTGTCACAAGAAGAGGAATTCTCTCGATCACGAGTTCCATCTATGATCCGCTCGGATTCCTCGCTCCGGCAATTCTTCCTGCAAAGTTGATACTACAACAGCTGTGCAAAGAGGAACTTGCTTGGGACGAGAAGATTCCAGAACAGCTCAGTAAAAAATGGAACAATTGGAAAAGAACTACTACGGTCTGTGCTCAAACAACAGACAGTCAGTGATGAATGCTTGCTGACACTGATGTGCGAAGTGGAGTCAGTGCTGAACAATAGGCCACTGACCACAACGACAAATGATCCAATAGATCCTGAACCGTTAACCCCTAACCACTTGCTACTGATGAAGAAACAGCTAGTTCTTCCTCCTGGACTGTTCCAGAAGGAGGACTCCTATTCCCGCCGTCGATGGAGGCAAGTGCAATATCTTGCTGACATGTTTTGGAAAAGGTGGGTGCGTGAATATCTACCCATGCTGCAGGAGCAGAAAAAATGGACCAGCATCAAGAACAACTTGAGTGCCGGGGACATCGTCATGATCGTCGATGATACTGCACCAAGAAGCTCGTGGGTACTGGCAAGGGTTCAATGGGTGATTCCAGACACCAAGGGACTTGTGCGTCGTGTGGTCATCAAGACAAAGACCAGCACCTTAGAAAGACCTGTTGACAAACTTTGCCTTATTTGCGAAAAGGACACGTGAGGTAAAAAAAAAAAAAAAGGGAAGGAATGTGAATGCTGCAAATTTGTGAATGTTATCTCTGTACTGTAACTGATGTGGGTTTTGTTGATTGGGAAGTCCTGATGTGTGATTTTCTTTTGGCTCTATAGTATTGTAGAGAGTAATTGTTAGCCTTCATGTCTTACAATTAGGGGCTGGAAATGTTAGAGCCAAATTATTGAAAGTAATTTTTGTGAATATTTTTGAATGAATAATGAATAATTTTCTATATGCCAGAATAATATTTGTATTGTTTTTCGGACTAGTTATGATTTACCTATGCTGATTTAGAAAGTTAATGTTTATGCTGCATTTTGATTGGTTAACAGCATTCTGAGGGATATGTGTAAGGGAGAAGGAGGGAGGAGCCGTTTGAGTTGACTCTTCATGTCCTGTCTGTTCTCTTGTCTGTATGTTCTCATGTGACCCGGCTCCTCTGTGTTTCATTCCCAGTGTTTTTCCACTCACCTGTGTTCATTTGTAGCTCCGCCCCTTCGTCCCAGGTGTTTCCTGTTTCCTGTGTGTGTGCACCTCTATTTAAGGTCCGTGTTCCATTTCCCCGGTGTCGATCCTTGTACGTTTATCGTCTGTCAGTGCTCTATGTGTTCCCCAGTTTCCTCAGTCCTGTTTTCAGTTTATTCCATGTGTATTTTGTTTTTGTTTTCGTTAATAAATCCCTTTTTGTTTGCATTTGCGTCCGCCTCCGCGTCCTCCCTGCACCCGCACCTGACAGAAGGATCGACCAAATATGGACGCAGCAAATAAGTGGACCGGCTCCAGGTTGGCGATTCGCCGTGCACCATGCGGGACCCCGGCGTTGGAATCCCCGAGGCCTAAAGGACGCCACAGGCCTCGGGGTAGACGTTCTAAGGGGTCCCGCCAGCATAAAGAGGATCCCTTTACGGGGGAGGATTTTCTTGGGGGGGCGCTAAGGGTTGGTGCGGTGAGCCTCGGGTCTCATCCCGTGTTTGGCAGTAGCCATGAGTACCCAAGGCAAGTGGCGCGCAGCCCGTGGGACTACCTGGGATGTGCGCCCAGTAGCTCCGAGGAGGAGGAGGAGCTCTACCCCGCACCAGCCCGTACTCCATTGCCGTTTCCCCCAGGGGCTGTACTCTACCCGCGCTCAGTGACTTTCGCGGCCGAGATGCCGCGCTCCGTGAAGCCAGCGGATGGGACGCCACGCTCTGTGACTCCCGTGGCTCATCCGCGCTCCGAGAAGCTTGCGGCTGAGGCTCCGCGCTCCGAGACCCCCGCGGCTCATCCGCGCTCCGAGAAGCTCGCGGCTGAGGCTCCGCGCTCCGAGACCCCCACGGCTCATCCGCGCTCCGAGAAGCTCGCGGCTGAGGCTCCGCGCTCCGAGACCCCCGCGGCTCATCCGCTCCCCGAGACTTCAGCGGTGGCCGCGCCGCCCCCCGAGAAAGCGCCGGCGGCAGCGCCGCTCTCTGAAGCTCCGGCTAAGCTAGCTAGCCTGCTAGCTCCACCGCGCTCTCAAGCCCCACCTGCTTCCAGCTCTCCAGCCCGGCCGGATTCCAGGTCTGCGACTCCTGCTCCGGCCGCCTCTGTATCAGCGCTGCCCGCGGCTCCGGCCGCCTCTGACCCTGTTCCCGCGGCTCCGGCCGCCTCTGACTCTGTGCCTGCGGCTCAAGCACCAGCAGCACCCGCCGCGCCTGCTCAAGCACCAGCAGCACCCGCTGCCCCAGCTCCAGCACCAGCAGCTCCCGCTGCTACAGCCTCAGCACCAGCAGCTCCCGCTGCTACAGCCTCAGCTCCAGCACCAGCAGTGCCTGCCACCCACGTGGTACCCGCTGCCTTTGACCCTGTGCCCACGGCTCCGGCCGTCTCTGATCCTGTGCCCACTCCTAGAACTTTGTACATCCCCAAGCCAACTCCCAGAACAATGGTTGGTCCCAAGCCCCGTGTTTCCAGGCCTGTCCCGGGGCCTCCTGACTTTGCCCCCAGTACTGTGCCCAGGCTGTCCCCACAGACTTTTGCTGGTCCTGGGCACCCTCCTGTGTTTTTTGTGCCCCTTTCTCTCCCTGTCATGGTCCCCGTGTCTGTGTTTGTTCCTGTTCCTGTCCCCTGTGGTTTTTCTATTCCTGTCCCAGTCACTGTGTTTGTGTCCGTCCCCGTCAATGTTCTCGTCCCTGTTCCCGTGTCCGGTCCCGTCCTTTCTCCGTCTCCTGTCCAGTCTCCGTCCCCGGTCCAGTTCCCCATCCAGTCTCCGTCTCCTGTCCAGTTCCCCGTCCAGTCTCCGTCTCCTGTCCAGTTCCCCGTCCAGTCTCCCGTTCTGTCTCCTGTCCAGTCTCCGTTCCCTGTCCAGTCTCTGTCCCCTGTCCAGTTCCCTGTTCAGTCTCCGTCCCCTGTTCAGTTTTAGATAGATAGATAGATAGATAGATAGATAGATAGATAGATAGATAGATAAATAGATAGATAGATACTTTATTGATCCCCGAGGGGAAATTCTTGACATCCAGCAGCAGGTGTGTATAGTACACAAAGTTATAAAAAGATAAAAAAATATATAAATGATACATATAAATACAACAAAATAAAAAATAAAAAATAAAATGAAATTATAAAAGTACAGTCTTTAGTGTGTGTGTGTGATGTAAAATGGAGGTAGTGCAGTTGAACACAATAGACAGCGAACACCAGTTGATGTGCATAAAGTAAGGATAAGGATAACTGATGTCAGCCATACAGAAAGTGCAAACACAGTTATATAATAATTTAAATTTAGCAGTGCAAATGATACGTACACAGTAGATGAATGAACTAGTGAATGAACTACTAGTGCAAAAAAGGGTAGAACTATAAAAATAGTGTTATGGGGGGCATCAGCATGATAGTGTGACCATAGATGGGGGTATGTCCATGGTGTGGCCAGAATTGCTGGAAAGAAAAGGTGTCACAGAGTCTTCAGTTTGCTGTGCTGAGATGAGTTGAAAAGTCTTATGGCCTGAGGGACAAAAGACTTTCGAAGTCTGTCTGTGGAGCAGGACTAGGACAGCAGTCTGCCGCTGAATGAGCTCCTCTGCCTGGTGATGGTGCTGTGCAGAGGGTGGTGAACATTGTCCATGATGTTCAGCAGCTTGCTGAGGGCTCTCCTCTCTGCCAGTGGTGTTAAGGACTCCAGCTCTAGTCCCAACACAGAACCAGCTTTCCTCACCTGCCTGTTCAGTCGTCCAGCGTCCCTCTTGCTGATGCTGCCTCCCCAGCACACTACAGCGTAAAAGAGGACGCTGGCTACCACAGACTGGTAGAACATCAGCAGGAGTTTCTGGCAGATGTTAAAGGACCCAAGCCTTCTGAGGAAGTACAGTCTGCTCTGGGCCTTCCTGTAGAGGGAGTCAGTGTTCACTGACCAGTCCAGCCTATCGTCCAGGTGCACACCAAGGTATCTGTAGGACTTGACCACTTCCACATTGACCCCCTCGATGGAGATTGGCTGCTGAGCAGAGGGCCTGGACCTTCTGAAGTCTATGCACATCTCCTTGGTTTTGGAGATGTTCAGCTGTAGATGGTTCGTTTTGCACCAAACCACAAATTCCTCAACCAGGTTTCTGTACTCCCTCTCATCACCATTACGCACACACCCCACGATTGCAGTGTCGTCAGAGAACTTCTGCATGTGGCATGACTCCGAGTGGTATTTGAAGTCTGATGTGTACAGTGTGAACAGGACTGGAGAGAGAACAGTCCCCTGTGGTGCTCCTGTGCTGCTGATCACTGTGTCAGAGGAGCAGTCCCTGATCCTGACATGTTGTGGTCCCCCAGTAAGGTAGTCAGTGATCCAGGTGACCAGGTGCATGTCCACCTCCATCTTCATCAGCTTGTCTCTCAGCAGTAGGGGCTGTATGGTGTTGAAGGCACTGGAGAAGTCGAAGAACATGACCCTCACAGCACCTCCCCCCTTGTCCAGATGAGAATGAGCTCTGTGCAGAAGCCCTGTCCAGTCTCTGTTCTCTGTCCTGTCTCGGTTTCAGTCCCCGGTCTCGGCTCCTGTTTTCCCCGGCCTGCCCCCGCCGCTGGCCCCCGGGGTTCGTTTTTACGCGCCTCGGGAGCTGCGCGTTTAGGGGGAGGTTTCTGTCATGTCCTGTCTGTTCTCTTGTCTGTATGTTCTCATGTGACCCGGCTCCTCTGTGTTTCATTCCCAGTGTTTTTCCACTCACCTGTGTTCATTTGTAGCTCCGCCCCTTCGTCCCAGGTGTTTCCTGTTTCCTGTGTGTGTGCACCTCTATTTAAGGTCCGTGTTTCATTTCCCCGGTGTCGATCCTTGTACGTTTATCGTCTGTCAGTGCTCTATGTGTTCCCCAATTTCCTCAGTCCTGTTTTCAGTTTATTCCATGTGTATTTTGTTTTTGTTTTCGTTAATAAATCCCTTTTTGTTTGCATTTGCGTCCGCCTCCGCGTCCTCCCTGCACCCGCACCTGACAGCGTGCAGTGATGGAGGCATATAGCTTTTTGACCTTGTCCGTGTCCGTGCATAAGAAGATTAGTGTTTGACCAAGTGATATTTCTGTTTTATTTTACCTGTTGTTTTTTTTTTGTGTTTGTGCTGAGATACTTTTGTGTTACCAAGACATCAAGAATTAAAGAAAACAAAAGGAAACTCAACTGGTCCGTGAGTACACCTAAGTAATGTGGATAATGGAATGCATGGGAGATGGATACGAGTCAGAAACCTTAGGCTGCCCACACGAAGTGGTTTAATTAAAAACAAAATTTTGCCACTACAAACTTCTTCATCTATTTCTCCATTATTCCCTCTTTTTCTCCACTGTCTTTACTGATGTCTCAGTTATCATCAGGATTCAATTATTCATTATCATGTCTATCCATCCCTCCATTATTAATTTTACTAATTTGTTTATTCTTCTCTCTATTCGTTTCTACATTATAATCTGTATTCTTTTCATAATTATTTTCTGTAATAATTTCTATATCCATATGTTCATTGTCATCTCTGTCCATTCTACTCTATTCATGTTTCCTTGATTATCATCTGATTTAATTAGCTAATAAAATGAACTGAATCTGCGAACAAAGTCCAAAATCTTAAAGCAACTACTTTTCTCTTTTTCTCTTTTCAGTTTTCTCTTTCGATTCTCAGCCCCAGATACATAATGTATTTCCCCCAAGCATTAATAAAAACTATTAAGGGGCCATCTAGTGGACATAATAACAAAGTGGATAAGAGTAGTTGTATTCCACCGACCCACAGTCAGACAGATTGTACACAAATGGAGGGAATTGAAGACCATTATTATCCTACCCAGGAGTGGTTGACCAACAAAGATCACACCAAGAGCCAGGCAAGTAATATTGTACAACGATACAAATAAACCCAAAGTAACTTCTAAGCAACTAAAGGCCTGAAAGCTGCTGCTCTCCAAAAAGGTAACTGTATCCCATCTGCACTTTGCTAACAGAAAAAACACAAATGCTACTGGAACAATGATTTGTGGACAGATTAGACCAAAATAGATCTTCTGGGTTTGAGTTTGGTATGTTGCATTATGTTTGGAGAAAACCCTGCATTTCAGCGTGAGGGTGGCATCATGGTTTTGACCTGTTTTGCTGCATCTGGGCCAGAACAGAGTGCTATCAGTGATGGACCAATGAATTCTGAATTACACCAGCACATTTTAAAGGAAAATATCAAGACAGTTATACATTAGCTGACTCTTAAGAGAAGGTGGGTCATGCAGCAAGACAACGAACCTAAGCACACAAGTCGATCTTCCAATGAATGATTGAAAAATAATAAACTTAATCTTTTGGAATGGCCAAGTCAAAGTCCTGGCATTAATTCAACATAAATGCTGTGGATAGAGCTGGGCAATTTAAAATATTGTACTATCTTGTGATAAATGTGTTATTGGAATTAATGAGATGCAACTCTGAATGTATCATGCATTTATCAGTGCCTAAATAACACATTAACCAAACGCACAACTGATTAAAGTGTGATTTGTCTTGTTTAATTGAATAAAGTGCAGAATGTTTTAAATAAAAAACACTGTATTTGAATAACTGTAGTGTATGAATAATCTTTTTAGGAAGGCCAATAATAAAAATTGCCAGTACCTGGCTACCCATTGAGTCCTAGTTACTATTGTGACCTATAAATGCTTGTATAAATGCTTAATGAATGATCTAAAGATGATTCATGATTATAAACTTAATGAGTTATTATTTTGAACTTTTAGAAATTGAAGTTGTCTCAATTGATAGCCGTAGTGGAAAAAAACAGCTCATACCAGCTAAAGCTGGTCAAGCTGGTTGACCAGCTTTACCAGCTTAAGCTGTGTTTTGGAACCTGGTAACTGGTTTCTAGCTGGTAACTGATTCATAGCTGGTCAGAACGTCTAAAACCAGCTACCAGTTACCAGGTACAGACCAGCTACAGTGAGTCCAAGAAGTATTTGATCCCTTGCTGATTTTCTTCGTTGGCCCACTAATAAAGACATGATCATTCTATACTTTTAATGGTAGATGTATTCTTACATGGAGAGACAGAATATTAAAAAGAAAATCCAGAAAATAAATCTAAGGAATATATATTAATTGATTTGTATTTCATGGAGTGAAATAAGTATTTGATCCCTTAGTATTCATTAGCAGTTCTGGCTTTTACAGACCAGTTAGACACTCCCAATCAACTTGTTACCTGACCTGAAGCCACCTGTTCTCACTAATCACTTGTGTGAAAAACACCTGTCCGCAGAATCAGACAGATCACACAGATTTCAAGTCTCCAACATGGGTAAAACCAAAGAGCTGTCACAGGACCTCAGAGTCAGAATTGTTGACCTTCACAAAGCTGGAATGGGCTACAAAAAGATTAGTAAGGTGTTGGATGTGAAAGTAACAACTATTGGTGCAATTATCAGAATGTTTAAAGAGTATAACATGACAATCAACAGACCTCGGCCCGGTGCTCCAAAGAAGATTTCGCCTCGTGGGGTGGCAATGATGCTGAGAACGGTCAGAAATCGTCCTGCAACCACTCGGCAGGAGTTAGCAAATGACCTGAAGGCAGCTGGGACCACAGTTTGCAAGGAAACAATTGGCAACACTTTGCGCAACAATGGATTCACATCCTGCAGTGCCCAAAAGGTACCCCTGCTGAAGAGAGCACATGTGGAGGCGCACCTCAAGTATGCCAATGATCATTTGAAAGATGAACCAAGTTATTGGGAGAAAGTTCTGTGGTCAGACGAGACCAAAATTGAACTTTTTGGCCTCAACTCCACCCGCCATGTGTGGAGGAAGAAAAATGCTGCCTATGACCCCAAGAACACTGTGCCCACCGTCAAGCATGGAGGTGGAAGCATAATGTTTTGGGGGTGTTTCTCTGCCAAGGGTACAGGGCTACTTCACCGCATCACTGGGAAGCTGGATGGAGCCGCACAATGTACCGCACAATCCTGAGGGACAACCTCCTCCCCTCTGCCAGGGATCTGAAAATGGGCCGTGGTTGGGTCTTCCAACATGATAACGACCCTAAACATACAGCAAAGGCAACAAAGGATTGGCTCAAGAAAAATCACATTAAGGTCATGGAGTGGCCCAGCCAGTCGCCAGACCTCAATCCGATCGAAAATCTATGGAGGGAGCTGAAGGTCAGAGTTGCCAAGTGACAGCCCACCAACCTTCATGATTTAGAGAGGATCTGCAAAGAAGAGTGGGCCAAAATTCCCCCTGGTGTGTGTGCTAAACTTGTGGTTAACTACAACAAACGTCTCACCGCTGTGCTTGCAAACAAAGGCTTTGCCACTAAGTATTGAGTGTGTTTGGCAAGAGGGATCAAATACTTATTTTCCTCATTGAAATACAAATTAATTAAAATATATTCTTTAAAATTATATTCTGGATTTTTGTCTTGATATTCTGTCTCTCCATGTTAGAATATATCTACCATTAAAAGTGCAGAAGGATAGTGTCTTTATTAGTGGGCAAACAAAGAAAATCAGCAAGGGATCAAATACTTCTTGGACTCACTGTACAAGCTGGTTTTAGATGTTCTGACCATACACCAGTTACCAGCTAGAAACCAGTTACCAGGTACAGACCAGCTACAAGCTGTTTTTAGATGTTATGACCAGCTATAAACCAGTTACCAGGTACAAACCATCTACAAGCTGGTTTTAGATGTTCTGACCAGCCATGAACCAGTTACCAGCTAGAAACCAGTTACCAGGTACAGACCAGCTACAAGCTGTTTTTAGATGTTATGACCAGTGTGGTAGGCCCCTGGGGTAGGGGGGCGTGACCACTGTGACCCGGAAGGAGGAAGCTCACAGAGATAAACAGACACGGGGATTAAATTAACTCAAAGCATACCTTTATTCGGCTTTTAACGCCCTCCACCACACCCAAAAACAACTCAAAAGAACATAGCCCAATGGGGCTCTAGAGTCTGTATAATTACTTTAGTGGTCGTTTAAATTAAAGGTCCGTGCAGCCTCAGCCCTCAGCTCCCCAGTCAAAGTTTCCTTCAGTGAGCTGAGTTTTATACCTGTCCCAGCCGGCTGCTTAATCAGTCCTGAATGCACACCGGCTGGGACAGACATGGCTGTGAGTTCTGGCGTGGGGCGGACCCACGGTTCCCCCGCCTCCTCACGCCACACCAGCTACAGGGGCGCAGATGGAAATTTTGAACTGGGGGGGACCAAGCTGTAAAATCATATATATATCCGCAGTGCCGTCTGCGCGCATTCTTACACCATGATGCCAAATCACTGACAGCCTACTATTCCATATCACACACCAAAACTTCATGCCTTCTGCAAATTTTTATTTTAACATTTGCTGATGTCAACAAGATGAAAAATCTCAATCTCAGCACAGAAACTTGAAAAAAACTGAAAGAAACTGTATTATAACAAAAAAATCAAAGAACCTATGTGCAAAAATAATAATAACAAAATTAAATCAAAAATTTAAATCAATGGAGAGAGCCGCTGCATGCCCTCCGCCTCAATTTTATTCAAATAAATCCGGCTACCGCACTGTGTCCAGTCCAGCCAATCAGGGAAAAGCAGGCTGCGTCCAGCCAATGAGGGAAGAGCAGGCTGCGTCTTCACACACACACAAGCCTCTTACACACACACAGAGAACAGGCGCCTTTCAACCACAGAAGAGAAGCTGAAAGCGGCAGAATATGGATTTATAGAGCTATAGGTTACAGTGAGGTTGTTAAAAAAATAAAAATATTAAACTTATGACTGTCTACTTCTGTTGCTTCATTTTAATTCAAAAACGAGCAAGGAGATCCAGCGCAGCGGATTGCGTTGAAAAAAAGTACCAGTGGACACGTACCGTAAGGAGCTGGTAACTGCCTGTGTCTGTAGTCTACAGGTAACCAGCTCCTTAGAACCCCGGACTTGAGAAGGTGCGTTAAATTTACATTGGAACTGGAACACGGAGCTCCGAACAATGTAACCTCTGAACTGAACGCTTCCTAGTTTAAAAACGAGGGAATTGTGGAACACAGAATTCCACAAACGTACAGTTAATTAAATTAAAACCCCAACGTTTATGCTTGTAGATGCTAGACTTCGGATGAGGTCACTATAAATCTGGGGGGGACATGTCCCCCCCGTCCCCAGTGCCATCTGCGCCCATGACCAGCTATAAACCAGTTACCAGGTACAAACCATCTACAAGCTGGTTTTAGATGTTCTGACCAGCTATGAACCAGTTACCAGCTAGAAACCAGTTACCAGGTACAGACCAGCTACAAGCTGGTTTTAGATGTTTTGACCAGCTATGAACCAGTTACCAGCTAGAAACCAGTTACCAGGTTCCAAAACACAGCTTAAGCTGGTATGAGCTGGTTTTTCCAGTAGGGAGCACAGTAATTATCTTTCCATTTCTCCAACCTGAAATTAAATGTTTACTGGAATTTCCATCCAGGTTGACTCATTCTGGAGTATCTCCATTCATATCTGTCTAAATGTAACACATCGTTGAGCTTCACTGTGTTTTGGCTAGGAACTTTATGGTATTTTGGTTAGTAGAATGACTCTGTAGGACACATTTCACCTCCTATTACAAACCTTTACTGAAACTGAGCCAGAGTGCCTAGAAGAGAAAACACATTACGACAGCAATGACCAGCAATAAAATAAACATAAATAAAGCAGAATGAGATCATGTGCAAATCTCATAAAACCATATTTTATTTACCATAGAATACAGAAAGCATATTAGATGTTTCATAATATACATTAACTTATTCAGAATTGATGGCAGGAATGCATCTCGAACAAAAGTTGGAACAAGACAAAAAAGGATGGAAAAGTAAGAGGTACTAATAAAAAAATATCTGCATAAGAAGCAATATGTAACTTAAACTGACATGAATTGGTATAAAATAACATTTATAGAGTTTTCCAGAAGCAAAAACAGAACAGAGAGTTGTTAAAAAGCTATGTCTAAACAATTTGAACAATTTCAGGAAACGTTCCTCAAAGTAAAATTTCAAAGGCTTTGGATATTCCACCAGCTGTAGTACATAATATTTAAAAGATTCAGAGAAGGAGAGAAGACTGATGGTCAGTATTGGATGTTGGTGATCTTTGGGCCCTCAGGTGGCACTGCATTTATAACAGGCTGTATAGATTCTCTACTGAAAATCACTGCATGCGCTTCAGAGCACTTCTGGAAATCACTTTCTGTGGACACTGTGCAGTAATAAGCAAATGCTAGTTAAAAGCTAGATCATGCATACAATACTAAAATAATACTAACAAAAAAAAAGAAAAACTGATCTGCGATTTGTATCATATACATATGGTCTGTTGTGAATCACATATGTGTCTATGAGATTTGCAAATCATTGCATTGTTTTTAATTTACGTTTATTTACATTTTGTAAATTTTTAAACTGATGTTTTGCATTTCAGCAGATATAAGAGAAGATAGCCCCTTCAATAAAAAGCAAACTCACCACGGTAAGCAAGCTTCATTTTAAGTATATGAAGAGTGGAGATCATTTCAGCAGCAATACTCTTTACAACTCAGATCTCTAAAGGCCCAGAGCAAAACAATTCCCAGCAGTCACGATAATCCTCAGATAACATCAGATAAAACAACATTTATGTCATCTTTGTCTTCATCTTTGCTTTACTATGGCAAGCAGCCAAACTTTTATATAAAAAACAAACCTTGCAGGAGACCTGGGTCTAATTCCCTGGGCTCAAATTCACTGTATTTTTAATGCCATATGGTTTGCTTTCTTTTACTTTGATCTATAAAGGCAGAGAAGTCTGTTTTGTTCCAACCGTTTCCTCTCTACAGGAATGTGGGTGGAGTTTCAATAACAGGCAAAGATGAACAGCAGTGAGTTTGAGAGGTTAAAAACACTCAGGAAAGAGTTAACGCATGCTAGGGGTTGGAACACATGGAAGATCAATACATGCATTCGAAGTTGAAAAAATAGAGTTAGAGCCGGGCGTACGTCCAAAAAAGTGTATCACCGTATTTGTGGAATCCGTGTAGAGTGAGCAAGTGTGTGCTAGCCTACTGTTGCTGGCAAAACATTAATGCTAAGCATGTGTGCTGTAATCAGAGCTATGTGATATAACTATATTAAATATGATGATGAAAAACCTCTATTGATTAATATTAGAATGTCATCTGTATTATTGCAACAACAAAAAAAAAGGACCAGGATAAGAAAACTCTGTTATAAATGTTGATGGACTTATGCTGTTGGGTTAGGTGCAGAATTTCATTGCAATTGAAAAGAGGTTCTCAAAAAAATGAGAAATATGATAAAATATGAAAACATACTTTTATGCAAAAGACATTTGTCATTTATGCAGTTATGTTCTCAAAAATATTCATTGAATTCATTGAATCGCCTACAAGTTGATGACAGAACAGCTCCTTCCTACCTGCACTCACTCCTGAAGGCTTACGCTACCTCCCGGCCACTGCGCTCCTCCAATGAACGTCGCCTCGCTTTACCAAACTAACATTCACACAAAGCAATCCAGACTGTTCTCATACAGAGTTCCCCAATGGTGGAACAAACTACCTTCTACTACCAGATCAGGAGAATCTCTCGCTATCTTTAATAAACTCCTGAAGACAGAGCTATTCAAAGAGCACTTACTCTCCTAACACCTCTAACACACTAACTACTTCTAACCCCATTTCCTTCTTCCCCTCCTTCACTCCTCTATCCCATTATTTCCCTTTGACCTCCTTTAAGCCCTATCTAAAAATGGGTTATCTTAATTCCTATTACTTTTGTACTTCATTATTATAAGTCGCTTTGGACAAAAGCATCTGCCGAATGAAATGTAATGTAATGTAATGTAATGTAATTCACGGAAAATGTGCTATTTTTTAAACATATTGTCATCGGCATATAAAATGGCCAATGCAGGATGTGAATTTTTGGTTATTTTCCCATTGCACTATGTGTAATATGTCTTAATTATGCAGCGCTACATTTATTTCTGTGCTTTATTACAATACTATTGTATATAAAAATAGGTAGGTGTGTGTCCTATTACATCTGGCATAAAAGAAAAAGAACATCATACCTACAGTTAAACATGCTTGTGGTAGTGTGATGTTCTGTTTTGCTGCTTCAGGAACTGGAAGACTTACTGTGATAAATGAAACCATGAATTCCACTGTCTACCAAAATATCCTGAAGGAGAATATTCAATTCAATTCAGTTTAACCTTTATTGTCATTCAGCACCACATCAAAGATGCATTGCAGAATGAAATTATGTTATGTTTATGCATCAAGTCACAGACCAAGACACAATACAGGGACACAGGATAAATAAATATCTACTAGAAAAAAAAACTACACATCACCATTTTATATTGCACTTATATATTGCACCTTTGGTAGTGATTCAAATTGCTTAAAAAAGAATATCCTCTTTGTGACCTCAAGCTGAAATGAACTTGGGTTCTGCAGCAGGACAATGATCCAAAACACACCAGCAAGTCCACCTCTGAATGGCTGAAGAAAAACAAATTAAAGACTTTGGAGTGGCCTAGTCAAAGTTCTGACCTGAATCTGATTGAGATGCTGTGGCATGACCTTAAAAAGGCTGTTCATGCTCGAAAAAAAACACTTCAATGTAGTAGAAATTACAAAAGAGTGGATCAGTATTCCTCCACAGTGCTGTGAAAATGCTTGTTTGCAAGTTACTGCAAACGCTTTGTTTGGAAAATTGTTGCTGCTAAGGGTGACACAACCAGTTATTAGGTTTTAGTAGGAAAATATTTATAGGGTCATGTAGGTTTGATTTTTTTCTCCCTCAATAATAAAACCTTTATTTAAAAACTTTTTTTGTGTATACTTGTGGTGTCTTTTGCTAATATTTAAATGAATTTTGAAAGGTTAAATTAAACAGGGAAATGTCATATCTTTCTTAATGTTCATAATATTTGGCTAAAGACTGGATAATTACTTGGCAAATGTTTTATGGGCTTTTGGTAAATATGAACTGCATGCTAAGATTGTTTTACATGTGAGTGTGTATTTATGGACTGTGTTTCTCTCAGAAAGATGAATATTGTGGTGTCTACTTGCCTTCATCATTTATATTATCAATCAAACACTGTAGATCACTAAGGGAAAAAAAACAAACACAACCTCTGAAGGACATATTTTTCTGCAAAAGATTTTCTACAAAAGTCAGTACAGTGTTTCTTTATATTTGATAAAGCAAGAAAACAAAACATGTAATTATGGCTTGTTTGAAATACTAACTCTCTATGGAAGAGAGATTTCCAATAATGTTGGAAGTTCACAGATTTCCAATAATGTTGAAGTAATGTTGAAGCGTGGAAGGGCCATTGAAAAAAGGGTCTGACTACAAGTTTTTTTTATTATTTATTTCTTGTGAGGTACTGTGTGAATTAGAAGGTGTCCTGTTGAAGAAGACAACTTCTATTCAGATTAATTTGTTGTATGTTTTCTTCTAAAATGAGCTTACTGTCTATTATTTACAGAGTTATAGTGACATATGATAAACTACAGTATATTAGCCTCTGGCATATACAGTTACTTAGAACTTATAACTTACTCAGTTTTAAAGCAGATTATTGCATCAACCAAAGATCCAGAACAGTTCATTTCATCAGTCACAATCCTGATTTACAGTAACAGCTACAGAACAGTGAAATACAGCTCTACAAAATTAAGAGACAACTTTAGTTTTTTTCTGATTTTACTATTTATATGTATATGTTTAGGTAAAATGAACATTATTGTTTTATTCTATAAACTACAGACACTATTTCCCCCAAATTCCAAATAAATTAGAGCATTTATTTGCAGAAAATGAGAAATGGCTGAAATAACAAAAAAAAAGATAGAGCTTTCAGACCTCAAATAATGCAATGAAAACAAGTTCATATTTATAAAGTTTTAAGAGTTCAGAAATCAATATTTGGTGGAATAACTATGATTTTTAATCACAGTTTTCATGCATCTTGGCATCATGTTCTCCTCCACCAGTCTTACACACTACTTTTGGATAACTTTATGCCACTACTGGTGCAAACATTCAAGCAGATTAGCTTGGTTTGATGGCTTGTGATCATCCATCTTCCTCTTGATTATATTCCAGAGGTTTCCAATTTGGTAAAATCAAAGAAACTCTTGTTTGTTTCCAGTACATTAACCAATGGCAAATGAGTTCAGTTAAAAAGAACAGTGAGAGTTTCAGAACATTTCAACACGTCATCCAGGCTAAAAGACCAAGTACAAACATGTCATTGTATCAATCACAATCAGAGATCCAGAATATTTATTGTTATCAACTACATTAACAGGTACAGGTCAATTAACTGCATCAACCACGGTCAAAGACCAGTTCAGTGTAAAACTATATCAAGGACTTTAGAACATTCAGAGACAAAGTTTCAGAAGAGTTCCCTGAATTATTTACAGATATCTAATATAGATCACCTTATCAAACACATGTAAACATCCAGAGCAGTTCCCTACCTCAACCAGTATCATTTACAGGTCAACATAGTGCACCAACTGCAGTCAGACATTCCCAACAGTTCTTACATCAGGCACAGTCAAAGGTCCAGAACAGTTAAATCAACTAAAACCAAAGATCATACGGTTTATGCTGCCTTATGGTGAACTTATCTACAACCTAATGCACCAAATCCTGCTCTTGATTAGCATAGGTTTGGTGGTCCACCAGCATGATCAAGCTGGTTTACTGGCTTGAGCGGCATGACTGCTCTGGTATGTGAGAATTTACTATGCTAGTCAAGAGCTAAGCTGGTTAATCAGTTTAAGTACAAGTTTTTTCCTGGATAACCAGCTTTTGTTGAGAGGATGATGCTAATTAAGGGCATTTCTCTGCAAAATGTCAAGCAGTTCAGATCCAGGCATTGTTCAGAGTTGTCCATTTACTTAATCAGACCACCTCATTCACCGCTCTACTTGATTTTTCAAATTACCTTGACTCAGATTCACTTCATGTATGTTCTAAAGGTAGAATAGAAAATGGGAATGCAAAAGGTAAAGTGCAGAAATTCCAGATTCCAGAATTTAGGATAAGTCTTATTGCAGCCACAATCATTACATTAGTTAATAAACTCTAATTATTATTCTCATATTTTTAGAAAGCAGTACTTCTAATCATTTTTACTTGTGAATGGGTGAGGGTGTAAAGAATGGGGCAATGTGTTTTTTTTTACCCTAAAAAGGGTTGCACAGTAAAAAAGAATAAGAACCTCTGACTTAGACCATTGAAGGCAGTTACCTGCTGGTCTTTTTAGCCCGTACTACAAGTAGTGAATGAGACTGATTGAGACTATAAACAGATCCAGGAATAATAGAGAGAAAAAGCAATAGGAGGAGGTTCATAGTGATGTCTCATGAAAAAAGTCAGGAAAAGAGCTGTAATTGCATTACTCACTGACTTTCAGACAAAGATGTAGAGAAAATGAAGAGTGATGAAAGGGAAAGGATTCATGCTGGTGTTCTCATATCCACAGAGTACTGCATGTTCAGAGAATGCGGTTGCAGCCTGTCCTGAATATGTTTTGTTTACTATATGTTGATAGCATCACTAAAAACACAGCTTGAAACTCACGCATAGGGCCTAGACTCATTTTTCTTACTGTAAGTTGTCTGTCTCACACAAATTTTAAAATTATGTAAATACCAGAACCTCAACAAACTCTTTTATTAGCTGTTTGATTACACCAGTTATAATATTTAATGACAACTTCATCTCAAATTAATCAGTAGAAGTGATCCAACATCACCTAATATAATAGTTAAAATAATTAGAATAATAACCTAAATATAGTTTCATACACAGACAGTGCGCCTTAAAATCCGGTGCATCTTATGTATTAATTACATCAGTCAGGTTGTGAAGAGCAGGTAAGCCACTCCGCAGGGTTATAAAGGAGTTTCAGTGAAGTTTCTCCAGCATTGAGACTGGAGCAGTTTTAGCATTAGCCGTTAACTGCAGCTTTATCTCTTTCGCTGTTCAGAGGTGAGTATATCAGACTGTAGTCTGACAGTTTACTGTGTTAAAACAAGCCATGTGGAATGAACTGCTATCTGATAGCGCCCTAGCTTACTGGAACACTCAGGGTTCCTCAGTGTAGCGCTGTCGAGCGCCGTTTAGCAGTGCTAAGCACTGCAAACTGTGGCTAGCACTGCTGCTAACCACATTAATAATACTGGAAATCTAAGCTTACTGTAGACAAATGGGAGCAATTTACTCAATCCAAATTTTTCAGGAGGGAAATCTGTGTAGATATTATAATAATACAGTGCTTATTTAACTTTGAAAGAAAATTATTATTTTTTATTACTGTTTTGTTTACTCTGCCAAACCCACCACATCAACAAAGTCAGTGTCCAGATAGGGAAACTTGGCGACACCTTTGTATCTTACTATTGAAGCTTAAAAGCACCATGGCTCATGTATGAAAATAGACCAGAAAATAGACGGTGCCTTCTATAGTCTGTAAAATACAGTATTCAACCTCTGTATTGTTAAATAATGTTTTTTGATATAGTGCCATCTGAGAGATCGTGCCCTATTTTTAACAAATTACTTAGCCATAAAAGTGCAGTAAAAATGCTTTTATGAAGTGTTACAGGCCTAAAATGCAGGAATTAATGTATATTAATAAATTAAAAAACGTTAACCAGAAAAAAAAAACACTAGTCTTTCTTAAATTCATACTGTCTGCAACTAAATAAAATTCAAATAAATGTAATATTGCCTTTGCAATATACTGTTTTAACAATTTATGGTTTGGGTTTGTGCAATCAGAACTGCTGTGAGTATTTATTTATTTGGTTCAGTTAGCATGCTGCTGTATTTCACACCCTGTAAACCTGTTGTTTCTGAATAGAACATCAAACACGTGCAGCTGAGTGGTGGATCAAAAAGCCACATTCTGCACCATTTCTTTGACGTATACTGGCTGTGCCCTGGAACCAGCATTGACCCGCACAGGTGTACACCTCGATTAGAGACAGCCAGGGGAGAGCTGGAGGGTTGCCAGGTTCACCCACCTGGGATCAATTAACACCTTGCTGTGGTTGAGAAGAGTCTGAAGAGTTTTTTTTCTTTTTACTTTCTTTCTGATATTCTATGGGAGCTTGTCCATTGGCAATATAGTAAGGTGAGCTTTAGGGACAATATTAGTACAAACATTTGGAGTATGTTTTCTTTTTTCTTAAATTGTCTTAATCTAAAATGTAAGGAATTTATTAAAAAGAATACTTATTTTTCTATATGTACTATGCATTTTCACATGCATTTTTAAATGATGTAATTGCAGTGGCTTTCAAAAGTATTCATACCCCTTTAACTTAAGTAAGCATGTGACATAAAATGTTCAAATTAGTTTTTACAGGCCTAACTTTAATCCTATATTTTTTAGGACAAATGTTTTTGTGCTGGTCTTGAGGGGGACAAATAGTAAGATCTTACCCATTTGATAATTTTAGAGTCTTTTTGCAGTCAATGCAGTGTTTACTTGGTGTATTAGTACATTAGCTGTGTTATGTGGGTAAGCTTTAAGCCTTTGCCCACTAAACAGGTAATTTTTGCACGACCAATTTCGGTCTCCTGAAGGTGCAGACTGTGATGCCAGATGATGTATTTTTTCTGGCATCTTCCGCACGTTCAATATTGACGTCCCCCAGACCTTCAGATAAGGGCTAATTCTAGTTCAAATTAGGTCGTTGCAGACATCTTTTCTACTAGTCCCCCTCATTTTTTCTAAAACACTTCAATCTGCCAACAACCACTAAAAGCAATGGATAAATTACATAATTACCCCTATCATACCACTGTGTTGATTTTATATGGACTCCTCTGTTGTGTAAAAAAAAAATATATATAAGACGTCTAATGTTAAGTGGGTGATTAGCCTTTCTCCCGTCAACATAGTTAGCTTTTGGCCTTTGTAGTCTTGTGATATTCTTCTAATGTATCTGTTGCCTTTAGCCTTACTAGTGCACTAAGTACATGTGGATTTTAAGCATGTAAATAAAATAAGTCAAGAAATATTTTGGGGATTTTGGGTTAAACAGGAACAGTGTCTGAGGGTCCACGGTATATCACTTCACTTTAACACTATGCCTTCTTTCAACTGTGCCATGGTAATAAATTACCTTATAAAAAAATGAAGGACTTTAGTTCCTAAATAGTAAGTGGAGTATTTTTGTGAAACCTCCTGAATCAAAGCTGAATGTTTGCACTCAAATAACACCTTGACTGCCGAGCTGCCAACATTTCTAAAACTATGGGCATGACTGTGGGTTAATAAACTAAAATAAGTATCCTGTATGGTTAATAAATGTAATTATGTAGATGGTTAATATATGTAGACTAGTTCTGTATACCGTTAACATTGGGATTTTGTGGCAGCTTTGCTGGAAAAGCGTGAAGATGAAGCCCCCCCTCAAGAAGTGATACAGGAAAAGAAAGGGAGAAGGAAAGAAGGAGGAAGATGGGAAGGAGGTGGGTGTGAATTTGTTCGACACGCAGGTAGAGAGGAAGTGAGGGTTTATATAGGGTGGAGAATGGGCGGAGTAAAGGCGTGGATCAAACTCCCAAAACTAAGTTACATTTATAACTCCACGTAATGCATGTAATTTGATTATTTTTATTCTTATGTACAACATAGATTTTGGGCTATACTTAATAATTTACTTAACATTCCCTTAATACACTGAATACACTGGCTGATAAACGCTAAGCAAAAAGGTCATTTTTAACTTGGATATAAAAGTGCTGAAATTTAAGGTATCCGTGTTTCTCAGTGCAAGGCTTGTATACAGTTACTGTATTATACTAAGTAATAATTGCAGTTAATATTTTAAATGTAATTTACAGAATTTATATGCTTATGTATTTTTTTATCGGTACAGTTACTCCTGTATTCACATTATACACTGAAATGCATTATTTTTTTAAATAAATTAGAAGCAATACCAAACCTAGAGTTAGTATGTCAAATATTTCCCATGGGATTATTGTAAGGATAACAAAAAAAGCTAATAATACTAAAAAAAACAGTATTGCTTGAAACAAGCTAAAGGTCTGCCAATGAAATAAGATGCCAAGATTTTTTTTTTTTTGAGTACAGCTGCAGCTGAAGTGCTGAACACTCAGTTCAAAACCAGTTCATGGCAGCAGTTTCTGTAGCTGAAGGCAAGAGCCTGTGGGTACGGCTTTTTACCCAGAGGAGTTGAAGTGCAACTTTGGCATCATGCCTAGATACTTGAATACATCAAATTCCTGCTTTCAGGGACAGGCTTCACAAGTCACTCTTCAAAGGAGGCGAGCTATTGAGGGCTCTTGTCACATCGCCCTATCAGACTGAAGAAAGGCTCTTTCTTCTTCAAGGATTTGCCTCAACAAGCCCTGTACTTCAGCAAGGAGCTGACTTCAGTCCAAATCCTGCCCCAGCTAAAGAGAGGGAACGAGAGAAGGAATGAAAGAGAGAGGTGGTTTAAGAAAGAATGACAGCAAAGAAAACTGGAGAAGACTGTGTGGGACTTTCCCCATTTCATAGGTTTAATATACAGTATTGTGAAACGTCAGAGACCATCCTTCATCTGATTTATTTCCAGTCAAAACAGCAATTAGGTAAAAGTGATCCTTTTTTCAGCATCAGGAAGAAATGTAGAAAACAGGCAACTGCACAGACGGTTTGTTAACTTGATATAATATCTAATCATTTGGTATTCAGTCTAACCTTTAACTTTATTACAGATTAGATTTGTGCGGATTCATTTCTTCTGCAGGTAAAGAGTTCTACATTTCCAAACTTCTAAACAGACATAGAATCTGGAACTTTTTCTTCTGCTTCTCATCGTGCGTGTAATCTCAAATACTCTCAATAATGCTGAGATATGGATTCCAGAAGATGTAAATGCTTTTCTTTTTGTTTTTCAGCTGGACTTAATTTAAACATTGAGAGTCATTAACTTGTATACATATTCAGATGATGGAATTTTTTACACTATGTAGAGTGGTATAAAGAAGTTTGTGCAACCAAGATAAATTTCATGTTTATGTTATAAATCATTGGTTGTTTGGATCAGCAACTTCAGTTAAATATGTCATATAGCAGATGAACACAGTGATATTTGAGAGGTGAAATGAAGTTTATAGGATTTACAGAAAGTGTGCAAAAATTATTTAGACAAAATTAGGCAGGTGCATAAATTTGGGCACACCAACAGAACAATTACATTAATATTTAGTAGATCCTCCTTTTGCAGCATTATTAGCCTCTTAACACAAAATATAGCTTCCAATGAAAGTCCGGCTTCTGGTTGAAGGTATTTTGGACTATTCTTCTCTTTAAATAATCTCCAGTTCAGTCAGGTTTGATGGTTTCTGAGCATGAACAACCCACTTTAAATCACACCACAGATTTTTAATAATATTCAGGTCTGGGGACTGAGGTTTAGGGTCGTTGTCTTGTTGAAATATCCAGTCCTGGTGCAACTTCAACTTTCTCACTGATTCTTGAACATTGTTCTCAAGAATCTGCTGATATTGACTGGAATTTATGCGATCCTCAACTAACAATATTCTCAATATCTGCACTGACCACATTAACTGCCACCATTTTTTTTGGGTAGCATGGAACTGTACTGTTTGCTAATCACGCACAGGAAATAAAAATCTAAAATGCTGTTTACATTAGCGTAGCTTAGACAGTCTATCATTATATTCAGACAAATGTCAGACTATTGGTTTACATGTAAATATAGTTATTTATTTTAAAAATGAAACTCATTCAGCTTCTGCTTTTTACCTGTTTTCTAACTTTTTGGGGATCTAATGGTGCTCTGCCTGAAGCAGGGATCAAATGACAGCAAACCAAATATTATTTAGCTGACAAAGCAATGTCTCTGAGGGAGTAAAGCTCTACCCAAACACACACAGAAAAAGCTTAGCTTAATCTCCTCAGTGACTGCTCTAACTGGGGGAAACAAGTGGGTAGCAATTAAAGCTTGCTTCAAAGGTGTGAGCTTGTGAAAGAGTGCATTCATGATTTCACTTTGGCAAACTCCTCACTTGTTCCGTCTTCAAACTCCCCGCCCCTAAACGAATCCCCAAGCTTATTTAGCAACAAGTGTAACGTGCAAACAGAGTTTGTCTTGGCAGCTTCCAGAAGCCATCTATAAGCAAACATCCTCTCAAAGTGTCTTATAGCTTCACTCTGGGAAAATCCGGTAGTTTGATAAGCAGGAGAGGCAGGAGCTGCAGCCAGTACTGTAGCATCAGTGTGTATCACCAGCCAAGATCTCAAAATAAACCCAAGGAGATACACCCTACTGTGAGTTATCTTATGCATGCAAACTATTAGATGTTCAATTAACACTGTAACTGATAGTTGGCTATGTCAACAGCGAGCTGTGTCATCAAGCACTACATTACTTTCACTCTTGCACTCCCCCACCTCTGCCCCCACCCTACCCCAGCTTCGGCCCCTTAACCGCAGAGCAACTGCTGAAGGCAAATTTAGCTAAGTGTTTATTCTTAGGTATTTTGCTTCTGTTTCATGAGGTTTCAGCAGAATAACTCTATTGAATTAGGCACAGGTTAAAAAAGCAGTGCAATCATAAATCCTACATTAGCATAAAGCTCCAGTATGAGTATTTTAGAGTAACATTTTGGTAAAAGAAGGGACAAAATACACACTTTTATTTTTTTTATCTATTTTTAAAAAAGGTCCACCCTCTTACCTGTACATTACTACCAACTGACAGCAACAGAGTTTAAATTTGTGGCTTAAGTCTGCCATTATTCTAGTTGTTTTGGTGCCCTTGTGGTCATGAACATACTCTTATGTGTTTGCCCATGTTAAATTTGATTCATGTATAGTTAGTAAGCCATTTCGATTGCTGTACACATATTGCACAAAAATCTTATTTTAGTGCACTATAAATTAAACTTGCTATATGCAGTTATAGCAGAGTTAGATTGTAGACTTGCCCACGTTCACTAACCTGGGTTTAGCTTTTTTGAGTTTTTGAAAAAAAGTCATTGTGTGATGAATTTGAGCACCTCTTATGTGGACAGAGGCACAGGAACATCAATGGTCACAAGGCCTCAACCAAAGCAGGCATTGGTTTGTAGACTGAGTTTATTTAAAGATAATGAGTTAAAACTGTTATGTAACAGTTCAGGGTGCTTTTCAGTCCTGATTTGGTTCTACTTGTTTTTCTTTTGAAGTATGACACAAAAAAAAAACATTTTAATTGTTAATTTCTTAAATTCATAAGACATATATTGTCCCAAAATGGCCCAGGAATATGAATCTGCTGAAATCTTCCTTGAACAGCATTTGTCTCTCTGAACATGTATGTCTTTCCCATCTCCTGAGGCCACGCCGCTGAACTCTGAGCTTTAAATCGGGTGACTTGCCATCACCTCTCTTGTAACTTCATCAGGGCTTTGGTTACCAGGGAGCTGGGCTATAAACAGTGTGTGTGTGAGTAAGTGTGTGTTAGAATTAGCAGTGTGTGTATAAGAGTGAGTCCAAGTGTGTTTGTGGAGCGAACCTGACACTTTACACCCCCCACAAACACGACCATTACACCCACCCACCAAGCTATGCACCCACACACATACATACACAGACACACACCCACATACACACACACACAGGGAAGGTTACAAAATATATTCTGTTACAGATTACCTGTCAAGAAGCTAATCTATTAGTAAATTAAAGTAGTGCAGTCTGCTCACGTTGTGCTACTTTCGGATGGCTTGTTTTTGTTAAAGTTATATAATCACATAAAGACAATTCCAGCACAATAATGTGCATTAGTGTGATGTAAGTAGGTACTTATACATTCCTTAATGTCGGGGCTAGACAGGAACCAGACTTGTGTGGATACAATAAAATAGCTTTATTGAAAGTTAGCAGGCAAACAAGAGTAGTCAACAAAACCAGGGTCAATACCAGTGAGACACAGCAGAGAGAAACCATACCATAAACGGGAGACAGTCCAGAGTTCATACACAGGCAGTGCAGTATCACAGGGCAGGCAAAAATCCAAAGTAGTAAACACAGTCCAGGTCATACACGGAAATCCAACACAAGGGAACAGGCAGAAATCGTAGTCGGTAGAAAACAAAAAAAGGATCATACACAGAATATAGACTAGGGCTATAGAAACTCTTTGTATTGCAGGATAACCAAACAGATACTCAGCAAGGTGTGAGCGTGGTCCTTTTATACTGAGGATAATCAGTACTTGGGACTTCCTGGTGGTGTCATGTGATGTGTCATGTGATCGGGAGTGAGTGTGGTGTCATAGTATGGTGCGTTATGGATATTGTAGTTGGAAGCGTGAGAATCGCAGATAAAGCTGGATGTGGGAGACATGGGAGCGCTTTCAGCACCAGACATGACACTTAAGTATACATATCTGGGGTTATTCACAGAGACCTAAGGACTTAGATGCCTCTAAGTCATCCTGAAAGTTGATTCTGCAGTGGGCAAAAACTAGACAGTAAAAGACTGGAAAGTTTAACACTGGACTGATGAACTCTGATTTACGCTGTGATTAATGAGCATAATCATTAACTCTAAAGGTGTGTTGGCATTGATATGTTAAGCCGATACAATGTTCTAAATAATTTTCCATTTTGTATTAAACAAATTTTGCCTTTTCCGTTTAAAAAAGCGAATGATTTATCTAAATACCACTATACATCGATGCTGTATGAGGTCATGTGTTTGCCAACAGTTGGCTCCATTCAATGCTGCACTTCAACTTAGTTATAAAATATGTTTTTAAAGGTTTCTAAATAAGGGAGTTGAAATCAGCACAAAACTAAAAGGTGGTTTGTAAACAGGGCAATGATTTGATGGCTCACCACAGAACCACAACTGTGAACTAGTGTACGTGTTGTCCAGTCTTATTTATTCTAACTAAAAAGACACACAAAACTAGTAAAACTAGTTTTTGTTAAAATAAATTAATTTAAAATGCTTCTTTTAACTTTTTTAAAGAAAATTAATCATATAGATTAATTGATATAAATGTTAATAGATTAATCAGTAGAACAATAGCCCTACACAGATAATGCATCACGACATAAAGAAAAGGTCTTCATTTCGTCACTGGCATTTCATAAATATGGGAAAATCTTGTGAAATTATCATATTTTCTTGTGTAATCGATGACACAAAAGTGAGTTATTTTGTGTGCAAAAGGAGGCCATATCCAGAGATTCTGAGCTTTTGAGATTTTGTGCAGTAATGATTGAACTCCTCAGTCCAACAGCAGGTATAAGCTCCCCTGAATACATACCGTATGTGTTTAATGCAAATATCTAATAAAAAACATCCAATATTTATTTGCTAAAAATTCCCCTTCTAAAAACCTTTACAATTAAAATGATCCATGTCATCAGATGTGATTAAACTCACATTCCTTTTGGTTTCATCAAATTATGGCATTTTTTTTCTTTTTTACACAGCCTCCTCTTTTTTAGGGCACCAAATTTCAGGACTTGGGATTATGAATATAATCATGATGCAAGCGCCTTATATAGCACCTATATGATATGTATATTTTTAGGCATCTACACACCCAAGGACACTTTACAATCACATTCTAAACACAAACACTCATTCACACACACAGTTAGAAGCAACAGCCAATCACGCACAGCTTACTCTCAAACGGAAATTACCATCCACTCCATCAGGCACTGAGGAATTGACCCGGACAGAGTGCCAATTAGGCATACAGGCATTTACATACATATACATACACACCAGGGCAGTTTAAAGTATCCAATTAACCTGATCTCTATGTTTTTAGATGTTGAGGAAATCAGACAAAGGGAGGACATGGAAACTCCACCCAGATAGGGACTTGAACCCAGGATCCCAGCACTTGGAAGCAAACGTGCCACCTACTTATCCTGCTGTAGGATGAATTGCTGACCAGTGAGTTTGGATGCATATAACATGTTCCTATACACCTCAGAATTAATTGGTCTACTGCCTTCAGAAGTGTGCCAGCAAGGGTGGCATCCATATTTGCCCAAGCCAGGGCACTCCACCACCATAAGGTAGTATGCTCTGGATCAGAGGCACACTGTGTTCTCTCTGTCACTGTAAAAAGTATTTTTCCTAACTTTAATCTGCCTAGGCTGTTTATTTGTTTGTATTTTACAATGTAGTATCTGTTTTCCTGTTTTTGTTTTTTTCTGAGGATAGCAATCTCTGCCTCAGTCTGTTTCTAATCTGTCAGGCAGACAAATGAATATTTTTCCTAAGCATAGTGAGGACAGAACTGCCATCAGCAGTGGAGGTCTTGCTTGGCCTACCAGTCCCTTTGCGATTAATGAGCTCACTAACAGTACTCTTTCTTTTTAATGATATTCCACGCAGGTGACTTTGGTAATCCCAAGGTTATTCTTGTTTTTCACTCTTATAATAGCTTCTTTTACTTTCACTGGCACAGCTCATGTACTCATGTTGAACAATGGCAACTGCAGACTTCAAAGGTATTTGAAAGCTTAGAAGCAAACCTAGGAATCTTATACCTGCACTAGTAAATCACCAGACCAGACCGTACACACACGAGTTACATGCCCAAAACATCAGACGCCCTTATATGCGACAGACTGTGTAAAAAAGTGTTGTAATTTCAACATAGTGAAACTGAAATGTATTTAAATATCCTTAAACTAAAGTCTGTTATGTGTTTTTTAATCATGTCTGGTTACTTTCATTTGAGAATATAACGTGTAGAGCACAGGGGCTATCAAGACACAAACAAGCAGGAGGACACTATATGTTTGTGCCTAAAGGTAATGATATTAATAAAGTATGTAATATGTATTTTATATACCCTTGTGAAAAGAAGGTATACTTAAGAGCATTAAAAACATGTTTAGCTTAGATAAAGATACAATTAGATATATTAAAGGAGCATTTTCTATTTAATATACTTTATGAAACTACATTAAATATACCTTCTCTGTATTTCCATAAAATGTATTTTTAAGCAAATATATATTGGCATTTATTTCAGCTTAAAGTGCATTTTAGTGTAGTTCTTTTCCAGTAGTACTAAGGTGTGCACAATATGTGCATCAATATGTGAAGTAGTACATTTACAATATACTTCGTGTGTTAGAAATTACGTTTAAAAAAACTTATACTTAAATCAAAGTTTGCAGAATTTATACAAAAAAGTACAACCAAATGCTTTTATGTTGTATTTAAATATAGCTTACTTACAACTGAAACTTACTTAAGTTGTCGTAAGTTGTTCCATAATAGTACATTTAGTTTGTATTAAAGTACATATTAATTTTAATGCTAAAAGTATGCGCTTTTCCATGTTAAGTATACTTAAAAAATATACTTAAATGCGCTTTTCTTTTACAAGGGTAGATTTATGTACATAGACAAATATCCTATGTTTATTATTACTAAATAGATAATCTCAAGCAATAAAAATATGGTTTTGCTTTACATTTTTCTTTATTTCTTCACAGAAACATACAGACACACATACACAAAACACACACACACACACACACACAAACAAGAATTGTATGCAGGGCTGAAATCTAACTCTGTTTTAGTGATGCTTTATTCTACATGTTGTGCTGAAAAACAGTAATGTACATCACAGAGCAGGTGACTCTATTCATTTCATCTCAGCACAACACAGGTTGTTTTCTTTTTTTCTTTTTTCAAGTAAACAATCACAGTCATGGTACAGCAACCCCTTTTAAAAGGCCCCCCCCACACACACACTCTAACACACACTCCCTAGGGCCCCACACATTAGTCTGGGAATCCTTCCCCTCGTTAAATATGAAACTGCTGCAGTAAATCACATTTCTGCTGCCCCACACAGCCCCATACTCCCTCACACTGTCACAGACACACACCTGCTAAAGCATGTCTCCCTGGAGAACAATGCCCATCACTGGTTGTGATCTGTAGGTTGTGAGAGATTTCCATGTTTTTCATAGGATTTGAACTACACAGTGAAATAGTGAAATATCATTATAGAAAATTATAGGATTATGCTAATTGTTTATTTTGTCCAAGTCCATTAAAAAAATATTAACAATTTATTCAGTAAAAACAATCTAAGTGTATTGTTAAGTAGGTGAACTCAACACAACATTATAATGTTTGTATCTGCATTTACTTTTTGGCCACAAATAAAAATTGCACCTCTAAAGTACCTTCTACAAGTAAAGTACAAGTAACATTTTAACCTGCACCACTACAACATTTAGCTTCTTAAAATAAAAATATAAAATCTATAATAAAATTATAAATCATTCATAATGGAATCTCTCTCTCTCTCTCTCTCTCTTTCTCTTTCTCTATCTCTCACACTCTTTTGTTCTCTCTCTTACACACACACACACACGTTTCACACTTACAATATCAGATACTCATTGGACACTCAGACACTCACAAATACAGATATCAGTTTTATTACTGTCAGAGATTATTGCTGGAATCTAAAAAGGTCTGTGTGATCCCACCTTTTTAAAGGGTGTAAGACCTGAACCACTAACCACTAGGGCGGCACAAAAGCTTTATTAGCCTGTTTCCAAAAAATGTACAGTGTTAAATAATACCATCACAAAAACACATATGGTTAACCCACTATTACCTCTATATAACACTCATCAGTGTTTTTATTCCACAGGTAGAACAACTCCTTATAGTGTTTTTCACACTATAAGGTGCACTTAAAACCCTTTAATTTCCCCCAAAATCGTCAGTAAGCCTTCTAATCTGATGCACCTCGTGTATGAATGTCACGGGGGTGACCCAGGCAGGGAGACGAGGAGGCGGACGCAAGTGCAGGTAAGGGAAAATAAATAATTTATTAAATAAATAACAAATAAACAAAGAAACAAGAAAACGCGTAACAAAGATAATAAACCAATAACCAAAATAAACAGTGAAACAAAATAACATAAACCTAAAATCAACAAGATATACTAGAAATAAAGTAACAGGGCTAGGGAAATATATACAAGGGAATAAACTAATAAACACAAAGCAGGGGTATCTACAAGGAGCCAAGGAAGACGGAAATAAACAAGAAACTAGAAACATGAACAAGTGATAAACATAGAAACTACGACGTGAAGAACAGAGGCTACGAAACACTGAAAAACTATGAAACACAGAGAGAGACGAAACAACAGGGGAAGGTGCAAAGACCGACGAAGGACAAGAGACAAAGGAAGGCTTTATAGCACACAAGGGAAGTGGAACACCTGGGGCTAGGGGGCGGAGCTACAAATTGACACAGGTGGAAAAGTACTGAAACAGAACACAGGGGCACAGGTCACGTGGGACAAACACAGAGACATGAGACAAGACCAGGACGTGACAATGAAATTTAATCATGTTTTAAAACGCAATAAAGAGCTAGCTCTTTTGCTAGTCAGAGGTGAGTATTATAGGCTTGTAGCCTGCTGCTAATTCCGGCTAACACTACTGGAGCAGCATTAGCATTAGCCACTAACCACGCAAAGTGCTAGCTGTTTCAACATTTAGAGGTGAGTATTATCAGCCTGTAGCCTAATGCAAACTCCTGCTAGCACTGCTAGAGTACTATTAGCCTTGGCCTCTAACCACTAAACGCTAGCTCTTTAGTCACTAAATATATACATATAAATATATTATAGGACTGTAGCCTGCGCATTTACCGGGTTAAAACGAGCTACGTAGAACAAACTGCTAGCTAAGCCCATGGCTTATTTGAACACTCAGGGTTCCTCAGTGTAGCGCTGTTGGGTGGCATTTAATAGCGGTTGGCTGATAACGCTGCTGCACTCAGCCTTAGTGGAAATCTGGAAATCTAAGCTTAGTGTTAGTAAATGAAAGTGCTTTACTCACACAAATGAACAGTTTTTAGGAGAGAAATATGTTTAGATTAAAATCCAGCACTCATTTGACTTTAAAATGAAATGTTTAATGGTAGTGTGCCTTACAATCCAGTGCAAAATAATCCAGTGAGAAATATGTGTTATTTAAAATGATTTATTCAACTCTATACAGTGTTAATTTTTATTTGTTTTGTATTTTCAAAAATGATTTGTTAATAATTCTACTAAATCTATGGGAATTCATTAAATTAACTTTAAAAAATCAGTTACAGGAGATGCATTTGAAATGCTAAGTATAAAATATGTTATACTACAGAAATTAAAACAAGCACATTAAATATGCTGAAATATAAGAAGACACTTTTTCATGGTACTGTCAGTCAGTCTGTTACAGTGCAGTTTTACAAGAGATTGTAGAAGGTAAGAGGTGAAAAAAATCCATTCTGATGAGTAATATAATAAATGCAGAAATATCTGGACATGCTATGTTACTAGCATCCCCATTTGGAACCCTGAGATCAGTTTTGTCTGGATGCATCAGTCTGACCTGTGTCACTGTGACTCTGTTCACCCTAAATGTATGCATACTGTGATCTCATAGGCTCCCCACGGTCTGAGACATGCTCAGAACTGTAATGTCACACCATTGAGTTTGTAGTTGTGAGTTGCCTACTCCAGTTTCACCCAACAGCCTTCTTTAATGGAGCCAATTGACTGCGCCCCCCAGGTCAGGGTCTCCTTCCTTAAAGTGACACATAATAGAAATGCTCTAATTTACTACATTCATATGAGCTTCCTCTAGGAATTTAACTTAAGAATTTACATATCTAACATTAACAAGCCAAACTAAACGAATTATGTTATTTAAAGTAAATCCTTTTTAAGAAAGTCCAAAACACAACCCAGCTACAGGTCACAGAAAGTCCTTACCCTCCACTGTGGCCCCTCTCAGCTTTAGGAGCCCTGCCCTCCCCTGCAAATTTGGCCCAGGGTCATGGATAATTAACCTGGACAAGAGGACAGATGCATGCTCTGGACAAGCCAGGAGGGGGCAGTGCTCTGTCACTCACAGCACGTCTGACGGTGCCTCATCCACAGTTGACCACTGAAGTCTTGTCTAATTTTGTAATGGGCACCATGTTGTTTATGCCCATATTTGGGGTATAAGATGTTCTGATCAATAAAAAATTTGAATGGGCTTTTCAAAAACTGGCCTCTGTCACATTCTGTGGTAAATAAATCTCTTCAGATCCCTGTTCGTTTTATTCTGTGTACATTTTACTCCTATACATCACTGGATCCTCTGAATTACCAAATCGTTTAAAAGTTGTAATTAGAAAAATGCTAACGTTAAGCTAATGTTTAACTAACGTCACAGCACAGTGGCAGGGAATGGCAGCGGACTCGATTCTGCAGTACACCAGTGAACTCCGGTCAGATCACGTTTTGGATTATTATTCCTCGTCACAGAGGATCATTAAAGCATTTAAACAGGAGAAAACTCTTTCAGTGTAGTATTGCTAATCAGTGTAGCCTGTGCTAGAGCTTAAAAGGCAGATAATAAGAGACAGTGGTTCTCAGTTCGGGAGTAGCGCTATCCTGTGGCTTTGTTTTTAATTACGGTCATCAGTTTATACTGATTACAGCACACCTGATTCAAATAATCACCTAACAACTAACTAATTAACGAACTATCTGCGTGATACAGCAGGATAACTATCAGTACAGTGTTACTCCAGAACCACAGAGCTGAAGAAGCAATTCAAAAAGGCTTAATGTGAGTTTTTTCCATTAAAACATATTGTAAGGACAAACCTTAACATGGCTTAATGTACTAAAACAACAAGCCAGAACCACCAAACATCTCTAATTTATTTCACTGCATAATAAAGACGGTAAATGGTAAAACATGTTACAGTGTTTAAAGCTGGTTCTGGGGTAATTCTGTGCTACTGGGTTAGTGATTTTCTGCTGCCACACTCTCAGCTCTCCCTAGTGAGGGCTGTTACTTCATTAGTTGGATCAGCTGTGTGTAATATGCTGTAAACATATGGCCGGAGTTCACTAGCGTTGAGCCGAAAAGAGAACCCCGCCGATCTCTGCAGCTGTGCTGGGAGGTCAGTTCACTCCGCTGTAGCATTAGCTTAAAGCTAGCATTTTTCTCATTAGAACTCAAACGATCTGGTAATTCAGAGGATCCAGTGATGTTCAGGAGTAAAATGTACACAGAATAAAACGTACAGGATTCTGAACAGGTTTATTTACCACAGAATGTGACAGAGGTCAGTATTTGAAAATTATGGAAAAAACACTTAGACACGGCAGCCATACGAGGACTACAGAATGACGCACAACTTCAGGAGTCTATTGTCAGCCTGTAGCCCTGCTGCTAACCCCAGCTTGCACTGCTGGGTCAGCATTAGCATTAGCCGCTAACAACGCTAAGCACTAGCTCTTTTGCCGTTCAGAGGTGAATATTATCGGCCTGTAGCCTGCTGCTAACCATGGCTAGCACTGCTGGAGCAGCGTTAACATTTGAAAATAGACCAGAAAATAGACACTCACTGATAGTGCGCTTTATAATCCAGTGCACCTTATAGTGTGAAAAATACAACAATTTAATAAAACTAAGGAAAAACATCCACTGACACTGGTACAATTCTTTATATGCAAAGGAGCTAAATCTCTATCTTTAACCAAAATTTTGAGGACTGTTTATCTTCTCTTTCGTATTTGCATGGTGGACTGTTTGGAACATAGCCTACATACAGACTTCGGGGTTGTTTGAAGGTTTATTATTTTAAAGGATGATTGTTATCATAATTAATCACAGCAGTGTTGCATTGTGTAACTTGTTAATAGTTTTAGGTCTGTTTGTCAGGGTTAATATATAAGATAACAAGTGCAGCATAATAATAAAACTATTAAATTTGTCAAGCAGGCTAAATCTTGCACAAAATAGACTTAACTCAACATAGTGAAAATGGACCTTTTTGATATTTTGATTCCACCTGAAACCCTTTTTCAAGCTCAATTCAAATCTGTTTTTCATTCTTCTTGTTTATATTCAATTCAATTTTATTTATATAGCGCTTTTTACAACAAAGGTTGTCACAAAGCAGCTTTACAGGAAAAACAGGTCCACGCCTCTTATGAGCAGCACCACAGAGATGCCAATTTTATGGTGACACAGTGGCAAGGAAAAACTCCCTTTAAGAGGAAGAAACCTTGGAAGGAACCAAGACTCAGTCCGAGGAACCCATCCTACTCGGGTTGACCCGCTCAGTACAAACAAACAACAAACAACAAACAAATAACAGAACAAAACAGTACAGAGAATTAATGTGAATTATGGCTAATATAACAGGTACTAATTTATGAATATAAGAATGTGATGGGCACAAACTATAGAGCTATGGCTAATACAGAAACAGATACTGAGTGTGTTAATGTTAATCAGTGCAGGGTTGCAGAGCCGGAGAACAACACAGCGGGCAGTGGAGAGCCAGGCTGGGAACATCAGGAACAGGGCATCTCCATACATGTAAAAGAGATAGATAGAGAAAACAGAAAGGAAAGGAAGAGAGAAAAAAAAAAAGCAGAAGTTAGAAGGGCTGTGTAATAATTCTGAGTAGAAGGACAGGGCTGATTCCTGAAAGCTGGAACCACAGACGGATGCATCCAGGAAGACCGGCCGGCCAGGCGTCTCAGCACATGTGAGAAAGACAGAGAGAGAGAACAGAGAGGGGAGGGAAGAAAAAGGGGTTAGAATGGTTTTATAAAACTCTGCTGGAGTGGGATGGGCACTGGTAGCAGCAGCTCAGGACATGGGGAGAGAAAGAGAAAGCAGATGATTAGGACAGGGTTTATATTTGCTGGATAAGCTGTAAGAGGAAGAAAATTGTAATGAGACATTACTCAAAAGCTTGAGCAAATAGAAATGTTTTGAGTCTAGATTTAAAGATTGAGAGTGTGTCTGAGTCCCGTATATTAATAGGGAGGCTATTCCAAAGTTGGGGAGCTTTATAAAAGAACGCTCTTGCATAGTTTTTTCTAATACGCGGGACTAATAACAGGCCAGCGTCTTGGGAGCGGAGTGAACGCGGCGGATTGTAAGGAGTAAGGAGTTCCTGTAGATAATGCGGGGCCAGACCATTAAGGGATTTATACGTCAGGAGAAGTATTTTATAATCTATACGAAATCTAACAGGTAGCCAATGTAGGGATGAAAGAATAGGTGTAATGTGATCGAACTTTCTAGCTCTGGTAAGCACTCTTGCGGCTGCATTCTGAACTAGCTGGAGTTTATGGAGTAATTTATGTGGACTTCCAGCCAACAACGCGTTGCAGTAGTCCAGCCTGGAGGTTATGAATGCATGTACCAGCTTCTCAGCATCTTCGAGAGAGAGTATACTGCGGATTTTAGCTATATTTCTTAAGTGGAAGAATGCAGTTTTGACTATGCTACATATGTGAGCATCAAACGAAAGAATTGGGTCAAAGATGACCCCAAGGTTTCTCACAGTTTTACCAGGTATAATTAAGTGACCGTCTATGTCTACAGTATTAACATTTATGTTTTTATCAATATTAGGACCTAATAGAAGGACCTCAGTTTTATCAGAATTAAGTAAGAGAAAGTTGTGTGTCATCCAATTTTTAATGTCTTTAATACAGTCTGTTATTTGATTTATACAGAGCTCCTCGTTGGGTTTAGCAGATATGTAAAGTTGCGTGTCATCAGCATAGCAGTGAAAGTTAATACCATGCCTACGGATAATTTTACCCAGTGGTAGCATATAAAGAGTAAAGAGTAATGGACCCAGTATTGATCCTTGAGGGACACCATATTTTACTCTAGACTGATAAGAGCATTCGTTATTTAAGTAAACACACTGGAATCGATCTCTCAGATAAGATCTGAACCAGGTGAGGGCTGATCCTTTAATTCCTATAAGATTTTCTAACCTATCAAGTAGAATAGCGTGATCTATGGTGTCAAAGGCAGCACTTAGATCTAGCAGTACAAGGATGGCATTACTGCCCCTATCAAGAGCTGAAAGTAAATCATTAGTTACTCTAAGTAGAGCTGTTTCAGTACTATGGTTTTGTCTAAATCCAGATTGAAAAACCTCATGCATACTATTACTTTGTAGATACAAGCGCAGCTGGTTAAACACAATTTTTTCTAGGATTTTGGCTATAAAGGAAAGATTAGAAATTGGTCTATAATTAGCAAGCTCGCGGGGGTCCAGATTTGGCTTTTTGATAATGGGCTTAATGACCGCCAATTTAAGAGAATTGGGTACGTAGCCCATGCTAAGGGATGAATTTACTATTTCTAGTAATGATTTTCCCACCTTTGGCAGTGCCTGTTTCAATAATTGTGTGGGTACTGGATCTAATATACATGATGTTGATTTTGATGAGTTAATTACACTAAGTAAATCTTTTTCTGTAACCGGGCTGAAACACTCTAGGTGTGTCTCAGAGCTGGAGCAGCATTCATCGATATCTATAAGTAAATTTTGGGGGTAATACTGAATTTTTTGTCTAATGCTATTAATTTTATCATCAAAGAACTTCATGAAATCATTACTATTAATGTCGACAGGGATAACGGAGCTAGTTTGTTTTTGACTGCCGGTGAGTTTAGCCACAGTAGTGAAAAGGAATCTAGGATTGTCTCTATTTTTCTCAATAAGCGATGAAATATACTGGGATTTTGTTTTAATTAGGGCTTTTTTGTAGTCTGTGAGACTATGCTGCCATGCTAGCCGGAAAAATTCTAGTTTTGTGTGTCGCCATTTACGTTCAAACTTACGAGCGGTTTGTTTTAATGTACGTGTGTGGTCATTATACCACGGTGCTAGCTTTTTATCCCTGATTTGTTTTATTTTTGTCGGCGCTACGCGGTCAAGGTTAGAGCGGAGCACAGTTTGTAGATTTTCTGTTTTGTGCTCGAGATCATGCTCATAGGACGGAAGGGAGATGGTTAAGTCGGGGAGTTTATTTACAAATTCATTAGCAATTGCGGTTGTTATTTTACGCTTGCTGATATAGCGGGGCGGGAGGAGGATATTTTGATTAAAAACTATTTCAAACATAATTAGATAATGATCGGATATTGAGTCATGTTGAGAAAGAGTAACTATATTCTCAGCCTCAATACCCAGTGTCAAAACTAAGTCTAATGTATGACTACATCGGTGAGTGGGGCCAATTACATTTTGTTTAAAGCCTAGAGCATCTAAAACTGATTTAAATGCAATTTTTAGTGGATCCTGGTCCTTTTCAAAGTGGATATTAAAGTCTCCGACAATTATGATCTTATCAGAAAGAAGAATTACTGCTGCTAGAAAGTCAGCAAATTCACTAATAAAATTTGAGTATGGTCCAGGAGGACGATACAGTGTTATAAGCAGGAACGAATGCTGCGTTTTGGAAGCAGGAGACGGGCCTGCTACTTTAAGACTAAGAACTTCAAACGACTTAGCATCCAATTGTGAGTTTTGAGATATACCTAACATTGAGTCATAGATTGTGGCAACACCGCCGCCACGACCAGAGCTGCGTGGGTAACTGAAATAGCTAAAACCTGGGGGGGTAGACTCATTTAAAGCGATATATTCATCAGGTTTAATCCAGGTTTCACACAGACATAGTGCATTAAGGTGATTATCAGTAATAATATCATTAACAATAACTGATTTTGGTGCTAGCGATCTTATATTTAATAGCCCTAGTTTCATAAGGACGCTGCTGGTACTCTGAGAGACGGATGCTGTTGTTTTAATTTTAATAAGATTATTAAAACAGATTTTCTGAGTTTTTCGGTTTCGAGCTACACGGGGGACAGACACAGTCTCAATCCTACAAGGTAAAAATGCACTTGTATCTGAAAAAGGCACATAATTAAAACTCACAGCCTTATGCACAGGAAAGTGGCAAGATAACTCATTAGAACAATGTATATTACTAAACTGCCCATTACTTAGACCACTAACCTGGCCGGTATGACTGGTTAGAGCCAGTCAGTCCCGGCGTAGCACCGCCTCAATGTTACCAGAGAGGACGGTGGATCCCAGGCGGCTGGGGTGAAGCCCGTCTCGGTGGAAGAGGGCTGGACGTTCCCGAAAACTCTCCCAGTTGTCCACGTAGCCAACTCCACTAGCAGAGCACCAGTCCCGCAGCCAGCAGTGGAGAGCGTAGAGGCGGCTGAACGGCTGGCTCCCGCGGCGGTAGGTGGGCATCGGACCAGAGATGAGGAGGCGGGCGCGGGTCAGTCTGCGAGCGGTGTCCAGAAGAGTGCGAAAGTGCTCCTTCAGGACCTCACTGCGCCGGGCGGACGTGTCGTTGGTACCCACATGCAGGATGACGGTGCCGGGGTCCCCGCGATGCCGAAGCACCGTAGGAAGCCGCCGGGCGACGTCCAGGACCCGAGCTCCTGGAAAACACGACACTGCAGCGTTACCCTTAGCGTTAGACACCTTTAAATGCCTAACAATGGAATCTCTGACAATGAGGGTACTGCCCTTATCTGTTTTCCTCGGGGCTGGGGGAGGTGAAGGAGGCGACGGCGACGAGCTGAGGACCTCAAACCGGTTTGCGGAGGCAAAATCCGGCTGAGAAGGTAGGGGGGAAACCCGCTTTCCTCGGCCGCGCTGCCGCTCCCAGGCCCCTCCCGGAGCGGGGGTGAAGCAAACGACCGCCGGGGTCCGCCGCGCCGGCAGCACCGGGGTGGAGACGGCCGCGAAGGCGGCGTCGCGGGATTCCTCCAGCCTCGTCCTCTGCCTGTGGAGCTCCGACTGCCTCTCGAGCAGGCGGTGGATCTGCTGATCCAGACGGACGAGCTCCTCGCTGAGTGTCAGGAGAGCACGATCCTCCGCACACGCCATTACCTCAAAGTAAGCACAAAACACACACAAAAAAAAACGGCAAAAATCAATAAATAACACAAAAATAATGGCTACCTGAGTGATTTTATAAGTTTAGGAGGGTTATAAGACGGTTAAAAGTTAATAAGTAGTAGAAAACGTAAACAAATAGCTAAAACAGAGAGGAGCTAAACAAACAGCAAGCAGGTTCGCAGGCCGGAAGTTGCGTCACTCACCGCGTCACTCGTCACCCTCAAAACCACATGCAATAACCTTTTTTTGTGAATAAGTAAGTGTACAAGTCTTCCCAATTAATTGCATGTCATGTTATTGTTTCAGTCTGTATTAACATGTACACACAGTACCAGTCAAAATTTTATCACATGCTGTTATTAACCCAGGGTTTAAAAAAAAGAATTGCACATAAAAGCTCATTAATAAACAAATAAAGTCACTTTCTTATCTTCATTGACCTCTGCATTTCTCTACCACTTTCTCCCTGACCTTAATAATAATAAGTATAAAATAACTATTAGGTGCACAGTGTTGATCCTAGTACAGCTGCAATACGTCTCCAAACCCCACTGAGCCTCTGCTTAAAAAGTGGGGCACCAGGTGTAGCCAAGGTCTAACCCTACTATATGTGGGCTTCATGAGAAAATGAGATTTATCAGACCAGGCCTTCAACTGTCCAGTTTTGCATTTTTGGTTTAGCATGTAGCCACTGCAGCCTCCACTTTCTGTTGTAGGCTAAAGGAAGTGCAGGCAAATATGATGTGCATTCTGAGATTCTCTTGTACATCCTTCTGAATGTATTTAGACTGCTGTGCATGTAAAGACTTAAGTTCTAGAAATACCCAATCCACCCTTCTGTCATGCACCCTCAAAACCACATGCAATAACCTTTTTTTGTGAATAAGTAAGTGTACAAGTCTTCCCAATTAATTGCATGTCAAGTTATTGTTTCAGTCTGTATTAACATGTACACACAGTACCAGTCAAAATTTTAAACACCTTTATATTTAATGTTTTTTCTTTATTTTATGTACTAATCTACATTGTAGAATGTTGTAAAGACATCAAAACAATTAAGGGAGACATACAAAATTACTATATGTAGGAAACAAAAAAAAGTGTTTTTCCTCCTGACCTAAACCTGATGAAGTGAGATGGTGATTTGAGGTGATTTGGGATGAGCTGGAGCTTCACATAGTGAGAGAAATGCAGCAAATATTGTTCAGCACCTCCAGGAACTCCTACACTGGGAAAACTATTCCTGGTGATTTTCCCTCATGAAGACACAGAGATTAAAATACCAACAACGAGTGTGCAGATCTGTCCTCAAAGCTAAATATAGTATGTAGTAGAATTTAAAGTATAAAACTTATTCTGGTTGGTTTCTGTATAGCTTTAATGTCTTCAATATTACATTTACATTGTGAAAAGAAATATAACGTTACATTAAATGAGAAGAAGTGCGTCTGAACTTTTGACAGGTACTGTATGTAGAATACACTTAATGCTTTTTGTTGTGGTCTTAAGAAACATTTATAATATAAGGTTGTATTTGCGTAGCATACAGAATATTTAATGTTGGAATATTTTAGAATGTTATATTTATTGTTAATTTCTTTCTTTTTTTATGACATTTTGCTGACGCTCTTGCATTCATTCTCGCTGTGTCATCATTCCTTCTTTCTCCCTGAAGTGATGCCCAGTTGGCACGGGTGTGTATTAGCCTAAGCTGGAGCCAGTAGAGGGTAATGGACGTTCCTCAGCGGGCAGGACACACTGGCTCCAGGGCCTCTGAGGAAACGCTGTGCAATGTGTGTAAATGCGCTGTGTGTAAATGTGGTTCCAGACAGCACTGCTGCCCACAGGCCCTGTGCCCTCTGGCTGCCGCCACCAAGACAGACAGAGGCTTCCTTCATCACGGCCTGAAGCACTGGCCTCTGCAGCCAGGTCACAAACACCAACAGAAATTCCCTTTAGACCACACTCTTCCTTCCCTTACACACTCAGGAACAAAGAGCGCTACAGTAAACACATCACTGCTATTAGGCAAGGCAATCCAAACTCTCCAAATTTAACTCTGACCTATAGTCAGATAAATAAACGCTGAAGCCTGTGGCTGCATATACATGTACAGATTAGCTATGGGTAAATCCAGTCTTAGCTTTGGATAGTGATTAAAGAAAATGATGTGGATGAGTGAAAGATGAAAATGATCTAGATAAAGAGAATGATAAACAAAGAGAGATGTCAGATACAAAAAGGGAAATAAAACAAACGAAAAGGGCAGAGAGAAAGAGACAGAAGCCAGTATCGCATCCACCCTTAGATCCAGAAAAAGAAAATTAATGAATAGTGAAATAACACAATCAGTGTTGTTTCTTTTGTGCTAGGACAAGGTGGAAAATAACTGTAATTAATGATAGATATACAGCATATAATCAACAATAACCTGTTTTGCATACACCAAATATTTCCGAATAACCTAAACTATAGTCTCCTCAAAAAGCTTGTATAAAGCAATGATGATTGTTATCAGGTGGCACACGTGGCTGTGACTGGAGATGACTGGTGATGGTCCAATCAACAGCTTAAAGTGGCTTTTAACATTTTGAAATGCAGAATCCAAAACTCAGCTATAAAAACTGCCCTGCATTGCTGTCCCAGAACTTACTAGTGTGTTTGCGCTCCCATATGTAGGAGAACAAACATACATAGGGGGAAAAAAGTACAGAGAGTCCAGCTCTTATTAGCGCTCTTTGAACTCTAAACAACAACTATAAAAAGGCAGAATACAGAAGAGTGTGAGAGAAATTAGCAAGAATAGAAAGTGAGAGAGACAGTGTGTTAAAGAGAGGGTATGCATGATTGAGTATAGTTGCTTCTACTATCCACAGAGACAAAAACACAAAGAGAGGAAAGAGTTTTTGTCTTTTTCCTCTCTTTCTGTTTTTGTCTCTGTGGATAGTAGAAGCAACTATACTCAATTTATACTCAAATTAAGATGGGGAAAAATAAAAAAAATATGATGACCAAGACAAAAAAACGAAAAAAGAGAGACAAACATATGGATACATAGAAAGAGAACAGAGACAAAAATATATAAAGGAAAGTGGGCTGAGACAGAAACAGACAAAATCATCACAGCAACAAAAAGAGTGTGTGAGGACAGAGATAGAAAATGAAATAATTATTAGAGCGTATATGGGTTTTTAATTAACTCGTCTTTTGGGAATTTTGAAATGAAAATGCTCTTTTTAAAAAAATATCATAAGAATAAAATAGAAAAACTCACTGTGCTGGGGATTCTAGTGTGTCTCACATCTTCTTCAGGAATATAGTATAAAATCGTAGTAAATTGAAAAGCTGATTAATTCAGACACTCATTTCAAACCCTTTGGAAAAGTACATCAAATTAGTTAAAAGAACTGTAAACCCACCTTGCGTGAATAAGAGACAAATGGAGAGAGTGGTGAAGGCCTGGGAAAAGGAAAGGGTGAGGAAAATAAATGTTGATTTCCTTCATAAGTTGTTGTCTCTCTGTGGGTTCAGGTTTGGCTCTGGCACTCTCTCTGTCTCTCGCTTTTCACTGTTTGCCACTCCACCCCACTTTTACACTTTCTAACCACAAGTTCCCTCCTTTAGAGCAGGTCAATATTAGCTTGTGATTATTTTAGGGGTAGCCAGAGGAAAGCACAGAAAAAGCTGTGGATTCAAGAAAAGTCTGGAAATAAAAAGGAATCTGCAGAATCAAAGCAGATGACCACTAATGAATATTTATTTGTTTCAGGATGATTCAGCTCAGGCATTTCTGTGGACAGTCAAACTCGGAGTGGACATAGTCGCTCAATTCAAATATTCAGTCTCCAAAGAAACTGGACTTGTCACGCACACTGGATTTACATTCTGTGACTTTGTCTAAAGGAAATTTTGCTGTCATTACTGAGTGTACACAGGATTAGAAGTGCACAAGAAACACTAAAGAGCTTACAGTTAAACTGTACAAACTTTATACATTCTTAAACATGTTTTATTCTCTTAAAAAATAATAAAAATATGACACAGTTAAATCTATGAATGCAGTTCCCCAGACAGGGTTTAAAATTAGTCAAAACTTTTATTTTTATTTAATGGAACATATCCAAGGCCAGGCTTAAACACTTAAATTTGAAAATGTGCATCATCCTTTCATTTTAAAATCAGATATTTATCCCAAATTAAAGGCAACATAAAAAAATAGTTACAGAAGTAACTGTATCAGCATTGAATTAATTTTTTTTTTTTCAGCCCTTTGGTATCTGACCTTTGGATATAGTATGTCCTACACCATTTGTCCTAATCTGTGCTGTTTTGGCTGATTAAGCATATTGTTTTGAGACTGTATAATGGAGTTTGAATATCAAAAACTGTTTAAAGGTCAGATTTAATGTAGGTAGGGCTGTCTGAAGAAGGAGGCAAGGTGGTTCCACAGGCAGGTATGTGTGCTGCAGAACTTCAGGAGTCTGGGGTTGGGGGTTTGCTCTGGTCACTGTCTGTGAGGAGGTGTGTTCTTCCTGTGTCCATGTGGTTTCCTCTGGGCACTCCAATTTCCTTTCAGAAACACACACATGGTAGCTAAACTGGCCATGCAAACTTTTCCCCTAGGTGTGAGTGATTGGTTGTGTGTGGAACAGGTGATGAACTGCTGCTTTATCCAGGGGGTATTCCAGCCTTTCACCCAATGATTCTCGGTTGGTTCAGTACTCGCATGCAGGAAGAGGAGAAGGAGAAGAGGGATGGATGGTGGTTGTCTGATGGGTATGCTGCTCATATCCTTTATTCATAATCCTTATTGCTTCCTCTTTGGTTCTGAGCAAAACTGCAATATAACATGTATTACATATGTACTTGTAGGTCTTTACTAGCTTTGAATGTCTGTTGTTTGCTTCTCAGCTTAAAATGTTTTAAGAAGTGTGGCAACCGCAGTGGGAACAGTGAGTAGTTCATTGTGTGTGACGACTTATATTCTAATAAATGTTTAGCAACATTTTGAAAAGATTCCAGTAAGGTTATTCTGAAATAATAGAGAATTAAATAATAGTTCTGAAAACGTCTGACATAATAATGGCTTGCATCACAATTAGAATGTTTCTGAAAAAAAAGTTCCCAGCTGTCAGGAATGACCCAGGCAGGGAGACGAGGAGACGGATGCAAGTGCAGGTAGGGTGAAAACAAAAATGAATAATTTAATAAATAACAAAGATAAACAAATAACAAAGAACACGGAATAATAAAGTAAACCAAAAACAAATGAAAGAAACTAGTGAACATAAACTAAACAAACAAGAAGTACTAATGATAAACAAACAAGGAGTAAATAAACAAAGAAACAAACGAGAGACTGAATAAATACAAAACAAAACTGGGCAGGGATATATATACACAAGGAAATAAACAAGAAGCTAAACTAGACAAGGAGAACTAAACTAAGCAGGGCAAGGGAGAAAACAATGGAAATAAACAGGAAACTAGAAATATACACAAGAGATAAACAGAGGTAAACACGGAGCAATGACTAGGGCTATCAGACACGGAGAGACAAAACAACAGAGGTTAGTGCAAAGAACGACGGAGACAAAGTGGCAGAGGAGGGCTATATATACTAACAGGAAACACTCTAGAATTGGAAACACCTGGGGAAGGGGCGGAGCTACAAATGAGAAACAGGTGGTGGAAAACTACTGACAGGAGACACAGAGGGGCACAGGTCACGTGGGAATAACACACAGACATGAGACAAGACCAGGACGTGACACCAGCTAGGAAAATACTAACATTAAGTAAATGTTAAACGTAACATTTTCAAAACTAAACATTAAAAAATTGACCCAAGATCTGGTGATTAATTGGGCCAATTATTGCCAATTAAAAAAAATGATATCTGTGCAGATGAAGCCGATATTTATTGATTGCCTTTAGGCACCACTCTGTGAGTTAGAGCTCCCTCTAATGTCTATTCCACCATTTTACAGACAGAGAGAGCTACGCTGCAGTAAAAGACAGCAATACTCCAGTCAGAGAGCGGGAGAAATGAACTACAAACTTTTTCACACAGCTACATTAACTCTATAGAGTGGAGAGAGAGAGAGAGAGAGAGAGAGAGAGAGAGAGAGAGAGAGAGAGGCGTCATTTTAGTCTGGACTCCAGTCAAACTACCAGTGAATTGATGCTTCCAGTAGCTTCTCACACAACTCAGCTCAGTGCTAGCTAGCATTAGCTACTTTACCTCAGCTTAGCTAACACAGCTAAAGAAACAGCAGCTGAAAGAACTCACCACAAACTCCTGTTTTGACTAAAACTCTTAAGAGTGTCTGTACTGCTGAATAACTAATAAATAACTAAATGGAAAAAGAAATTAAATCAGTGGCAATCCCAGTTTTACTGGAACTATTTATGCTGGTCTTGCAAATACGACAGTGCTGAAATACCTTTAAGGTACTATTATTGTGGGTGTCATAATGAATCAGTAAATGATTGAATTGTGACTAAATGGAGTAATATTGTATGGCAAATGGTTTAAATACTTGTAAATATGAAGCTAATTAAATTGCTGACAATAGAAGTACAAAAAAGTAAATTCAGTAATGTCTAATGTATTACTATAATAATGATATAATAAAAATAAAGGGGGGGGGGGGGGTAGTTTGTGACAAAAAATACCAAAATTAGATATCAGCCGTTTGTCTCGTCGGCTGTGTAAACATATATCAGCATTGCCTAGGTTTCTTTAAAAAAAAAAACTGTATTGTCGATCGATAACCAGAATGTTTTAAAGCGTCAAATAAAATAAAAAAAAACACATTCTAAGAACATCTAGGAAACTTGACAGTTTGAACATTTAAAAAATATTAACAGTAAAAGTGACCAAAATTTTATACTAACCAAATATTGTTAACTGGTTTGGAGCTGCCCCAACTTTTATTAAACCCAGACTTGAATCAGTTGACTCATTTTAATTTGTTGGTGTATGAGAAACTGTGACAGATTTCAGCTTTGGGTTATACTGGCACTTTCCTTTCCTGCCTAGGCTTTAGCGGATTTAATGCCATTTAACTAAAAATTCATTTCACTGGAAAGTTTCCCCAGAGACCTGACGGGGGCGCCAGAGAGCATTGATCCATAAAAGTATGATTAAAAACCAGTGATTTTTTTTTTTCCTGAGGACAAATGAAACCGTTTGTTCTGACAGTTGTACTACCCATCAATACATGCCAGAGTTGAACATTTTCTATTTTATTTTCCCCAGCTGATGTTTAGAATTGTCACTTTCTGTTATTATTTGCTCGAGTTACATGGAAACTATAAAAAAAATCTGTATTTCTTGTCATCTCTATTACCTTATCTTAACAACGGTACAGTAATTCATGTTATCCAAATATCCTTCCCATACTTCTGTTGGAAGTATTGTCTAAAATGGTGATTTTGTGTGTAGCTCAGCGTTTGCCAACCCTTGTCTTGCAGGCACCTTCTGCAAAGTGGAGTGCTCAGTAAGTGGTTGCTAATGACCAGATTATTTGGATCAGGTGTTGAAAACAGGGGAAAGAGTATAACGTACAGGGCCGTGAGCCAGGGCCAGGTTTGTGAAATGATTTAGCTTCTTTACCCTTCACTGCACATTTTAGCAGTTTCTTTCAACACACCTGATTCTACTAATCAGCTCATTACCAGACCCATTCAGAGCTGCGGTTGATGTGATAGAACAGAAATACACTAAAATTTACTAAAATATGCCACAAGGATGAGGATAAAAACACTGCTTTATCTAATATGTTGCTATAGTTAATTATTTCAGGAAAAATGGTCTCTGCTCCCTACAAAGTGTACCACCAGAGCACTTAAAGAGGCTGAATTTATTATTAAGTAATGCACTATTCTGGGTACACACAGAGTGATTTTGTAAGCAGTGAGGAGGGGCCAACAGCCCATCAAATCTGGCTATCAGACCCTCAATCTTGCTGTTGATGGCCCACTGCTCTAATTGCTGATCTCCCACTTCCCCGGACCATTCAATACCAGTAACAACAGTCTTGAGCTAGGTCTTCAGCAAGATTTTAGCATTAAAAGCTGAAAATGAAAAAAATCAGTAAGACAATTTCGGCTATGGATTACTGCATCATGCATGAACACAATTAACTGAAGTATCTTATTTTTTCGAAATGTCTGTTTTGGAAAAAAGCAAGCAGCTGAAGTTGGCTTCTTATTTCCCAGATCCTAATTTACTTTTTCTTTTACACCTCAAATGATTCAGCAGTTACTTTATGAAACATGTGTTTCATTTCAAAGGGGCTAAAGTTAGCAGAGAGTATTTTAGGTTGTTCTTTGGTGTACAAAAAAAAATGTGACTGGTTTAGGTAAAGGTGTTTACATAAGGTTTGATACGCCCAAAAGCCACCCTGTTTTTTGTTAGAATGAAAAATTACTCATTATATTATTTATATTTGGACCTCATATCCAAGTTGCAGAACGTGCAACTCACCTTATGAACAAAAACTGTGCTTTTATTGTGGTTAACTGGTTAATAATATATTATTAATCATTTATTTTCAGAGAATTATGAATATTTATAATGTCTCCCTCCCCTTTCCCTTGACCTGCTTGGGATTGCATAAAATAAGTGGTTGCATTCAGATGTGAACTAACATTAGCTTTACTAATGAATAGCTATAAAAATAACACTCATTAACTGCAATATTTTATCATGCTAAATGATATGACGAAAATGCATAAATAATACTGAGTAATATAACGGTGACTACATATAATGGGGGCTACATAAGAAATAAGGGCTTTTTTACACAATAATGTTTGGACCAGTGTCTCAACCTAAGTTCATGTGTTTGTTACATTGTAAAGGTTTAGTCTGGCCAGTGAGTTGCCTTTTTACTTGTTCTACCTATTCGCACACGTGCAAGTTCATCACTCAGCAGACCGAGTAATTACCCTTGGATTACTCTGATTTGTGTTTATAAATAAGGGAAAATCTACAGTTACAGTAGATACAGCAGTCACCAGCGTTTTTGCACAGTGCGGTTTCTTCTTCTTTTTCTATTTCTAGGGTCTCTCAACTAAAGACCTCAAACTAAATGTAAATCACTGTTGTGTCAAATGTGACTAATAAAGACAAAACATTGGATAAAGTTTTTATTGCTCTCAGAGATTCGCTTGCAGCAAGGGTGTCTATGTACACAGAAGCAAGTCTCTGCTATTAACAGAATTAACATTAAAATACTTTCTTTTGGCTGTCTCCCAAAAAGGCAACTTGCAGGGATGTCATGTTTCTGCTTGCAGTTTCTTATAAAAGCACCTTAAGGCTTATGAAAGCTATTTTCCATGAAAGCAAGTTTGATGTCTGCAACAGGTATGAGAAAAGATTATCCCACATTTATCCCAAATATGTCTATATCCATAATTTGCTTCCTAAGAGGACAGCAGTTTAGATAAAATCAATGTAAAGCTAAAAACACTGGGTAGATTACAGAAAGGTAAAACTCTGATATGTGACAGTATGAATGCATGTGTTTGCATGTCTGCGTTTGCAATAAATGTTAGTAAAAAATCATTATTGGCCACCTTCTGTGTAATTGATTACACAGAGCATATTATACTGCTCTGACATGTGACGTGCAATCTGAGGCCTATATATTTGGTTCTAGTTTGAAAAACTTTAACTAAGTTTAATGGCAGTTCCTTTTTTAGTGACAATAGTGGGCATAGGCCTAGGACCTATAAGTACCATTTAAGCATCTGTTTAAATCCTGCAGTACTGTCAAGAGGACACCCTAGGCCAGGGGTATTTAATTAGAATTCAGTACGGTCCAGTTGGAGAAAAGTTCGTCAGTCCGGACCCGGCCCACGGTCCGCCTATTAGTGACCCCTGCCCTAGGCTGTCCAATGAGACCTTTGTGGTGGTGTGGATAACATGGCACAGGGAAATTATTTCACTTTCAGAATGGCTGCCATTACATCTACCATATCTCCTACATTCTGAGACCAAGCAAGGTCCAGCACTCACTACAATGTAACCAACAGTTAGGCCCATACATATTTGGACACTGACACAGTCTTTGTACTTTGAGCTCTACATACCACCAATGGGATTTCTATAAATGCTTCCTCATTTCAGGGGCTCAAAAGTAATTGGAGAATAACCTTTGTTTACTATAAATAAAATGTTAATTTTTAATACTTTCTTCAGAATGCTTTGTAGGCATTGACTGAATGAAGTCTGAAACCCTCTGGCATCACCAAACACTGGATTTCCACCTACTTAACTGATGGTGGAGTAACGAGGGAATAGAACATGGAGGCCAGAAAATAGCTTTTGAGATCATTTGTCTAATTACTTTTGAGCACCTGAAATGAGGAGACTTTATAGATAAATGGTTGTAATTCATTGGATTTTTTGTTCAACCCCTTGAATTTTAAATCTGAAAGTCTAAACTTTAATTGCATCTCATTTGTTTCATTTAAAATCCAGTATGGTGGCATGGAGAGCCCAAAACATCAAATAACATATTTGCTAGTCATGAGATGTGTGGCATTTAAATTCCCAACTAACTAGATTCCTAATTAACTAACTAATTAACTAAAAATAAAAATTAATTAACTAAAGATACAATAAGAAAACTCTTTATTAGTCCCACTGTGTAATTCACAGTATTAGAAAAGGGATAGCAAGACAAAAAAAGTAGCAATTAAAAAACAAATATAGGGATATAAACATTATAATCTTTCTTTTTTCCTTTCTATTTTCTCATGTATTGAGATGCCCTGTTTCTCCTGTTGTTGTCGGTGCTCCACAGGTTGGCTCTCCACTGCCCTGCTGCTTGTTGTGATAGTGACCTGCTCTGAATCTCTGCATTCATTCATTCCCGCCACACTGCACAGCTGATTAACTTGCATAGACTTTTACATTAATGAACATGTGTCCTACACTCAGGCCCATTCTCATAATTCATAACCTGTTGCTGCATTAGCTATAGCTCTCTTTTAGCTCTCTGTCTAGTTGTTTTTGTTCTTTTCAGTGTCTTTCAAGATAAATTCAGTTGTTCTATGACACAAAGAAAATAAATACCTGTTTGTATTAATAGACAATTAATAATTAATAGACTAGTTAATAGGCATGGAACAAGAAATATGTTCATTAAAAAATGACACCGCAACAAAAGCTACTTTGTTCCACTATTTGTTGTAAATGTTGTGGACAGTCTTAACATAGGAAGAACATTTTACTACAAATGCACAGAGCTATGTTTAGAAGAACAAAATCCTCACTCCACACCAACACCCAAACCTTATCCCAACTGTGAAGCATGGTGGAGGGAGCATCATAACTTATATCAGTGCTTAATTGCCTTATGATCTGGACAGGGCCTGAGGGAACAATACATTCAGGTGAAAATTAAACAATAAAAACGTTACAAATGAGGAAAAACATTGGCCACTGTGTCTGTCTCAAAGAGTTACAGCAGAAAAAGCACTATAATCTTCAAGGCAGTAGCCTCGATGACCAGGTTTGGGAAACTCTGCTCTAGTTGGCATGTTAGCTAACTTCACTGTTTACTTCAGAACAGAATCCAATTACATACAGACTGCAATTTGGTCTAACAAACGTCTATTGCTGTCTGTCGAAAAAACTCCCTCCAGCCTCCTATTTCCATCTCTGCTCTTAAAAAAAACAGGTGAATGCTGCTGTAGTTGCCCATATTACCTTGAGTGGAAAAACCCTGCATAGAAGCTGCTACTGTGTATTCTTAGCTAAGACTCTCCCACACTGCTTTCAAATGTCTTTCAAGGATCTCCTACACTGAAAATGTTGATGGATTGGCAGATTTGCATAATTTAGAGGTGTTCATAATTAGCCCAAGATAAGTGAACTGAAAGATAAAATTATTTTCTTTATTTCCTTAATTATTATTTGTTATCTAAATGTAGGTGTTACTATCTATTTATTGAAGATCTTAATGGCAGAAATATAGAGAACATACTTCCAGATGCAAATCACTCATCAGTGCTAAGAATTGGATAGCCAGATATATTATTCTTATATTTAATAAGTAACTAGAGTAATGAGTCAAGAAAACGTCTTGAACAAAGTTTAATAGACTAATGAGACCAATAGGAAAGACAAGATCTGCTCGTAATCTAAAATGTGTAGAATGAACTCATCAATGAAATCAGTCAAGCATGGTGGAGGTAGTGTCACAGGGTGAGCTTGCCTGGCTTCTGGTTTCTGAAACTTTATACAGTATGACAGTGACTTCAGTGATTTCTTGAAATCATTCTGATACACTGCCATTTATTTCTTAAAGTATTTTTTATCCTTACATACCTGAGTAATTATTGCCATAATAAAGATTGGAACACTACTCAAATAGAGTTATTCACTGTATACCTGTAACTCTACCTCTTCACAACTTTACAACTGATGCTCTCAAACACATTTTCAAGTAATTAATTTCAAGTAATTTTCAAGAAATTCAAGTAATTACTCTTGATGAGTTCAGCACAGCTGTTAACTGAAAGCCATTCCAGGTGACTCTACCTCATAAATCTGACTTTATGAGGAATCAAAATTATAAAACATATTTTGGTTTGTTTAACACTTTTTGTGTACTAAATAATTCCATGTGTTTTTATTCAAAGTATGGATGGCCCTAGTCTCTTCACTTCCGGCGCCGACGAGATCTATCTATCTATCTATCTATCTATCTATCTATCTATCTATCTATCTATCTATCTATCTATCTATCTAGTAATTATCTATGATGCAGATTTTTTAATAATGAAAAAACACTGAATTTAAGATGTGTCCTAACCTTTAACTGGCACTGTATATAAATATATCCTACTTTTACTTCTCACTGTACATTGAGAATACATTCTATTTAACATAGCTAATATCTCACACACATAATAAATGTTACAAATATTGACTCTGCTAAAAAAGAAAAGAGTAAGTAAAATCCTTAAAGTTTAATTGAATGTGCTTTCCTGAACACTCAGCTTTTTAGGCTGACATTTAAACAGTCTATTAATTGTTTCCTTACACTTCAGCAGATTTAGCACTAAAATGTGTCTAATCAGATGGGTCTAAAAACAGTGTTCCTGAGTACTACTGGTGACCTCCAAAAGGTAAACATGTCACAAAGGGGACGGTGTGGTGACCAGAGTCACTCTGACTCTGAGTCAGGCTGAGCTCACAGTGTAAATGGCCTGCCTGTCTGCAGTTTAAAACGCTGTTGTTCCCTGAAGTGTATAAATATTACCTGGGTGTCCCTCGTTGGCCAGACAGGTGATGGAAAGATTGAGGTTACACTCAATGTTGAGTCATTCAGGCCACAAGGAAAAAGCCAAATGCTAATTTCTTCTGCTTCTGCACATTTAATGTGATAGGCGTTGGCACCGACTCAGGACTGAAGGCTGCGTTAATTTCTGCATCTGCAGACATGTGCTGTGTTTTAGAATATTCAGTATTTACTCAGAAACAAATAAACATACAATCATGTGAAAAAGTTAATAGAACGCCCAAAATACATTGTTGTCTTTTTAAACCTACTGTATTTTACAGATTATAAGGCGCACTGTATTATAACGCACACTGTCAATGAACGTCTATTTTCTGGTCTATTTTCATACTGTGCATTAGGCACTCTAGATTATAAGGCGCATTTTACGTGACAGTAGTAAGGAACAAAGGTGTCGCCATGTTTCCCTTCTAATGGTGAAGCACCTAATGAGTGCTATATTTTCAACAGTGCTGTTAGCGGCAGCGTTAGCCGTGGTTAGCAGCAGCACTAGCTCTACTCACTCCTGAAAAGGGAAAGATCTAGCGCTGTGTTTAGCGGCTAATGCTAATAATGCTCCAGTCTCAATGCTGAAGATCTCCTTTATAACGCTGGACTTAAGGGCTCCTTACAACCTAATTGTTAAAATTCATACAAAAGATGCACTAGAATATAAGATGCACTGTTGATTTTTGGGAATATTAAAGCATTTTAAGTGCGCCTTATAGTGCGAAAATAATGTGATTTATTTTATGATATTATAAATAAGCTAAAATAAGGCTGAAGAAAAATGTTTTGTCTTGTAAGGAAAAAAGATTCATAATAGCATTCATAATCACATTGATTTTTTACATAAAATACCATCAAAAGTCAAACATTTGACAAAAGTGTAAAGTTTCTGATTGACTGTCACTGCTTTCTACACTACCCGACTATCTGTGTGACAATCACTTCTGATTCACCTACAAGTGGAAGAATCGTGGTTATAATCAGGGTTATAATACAGTCTTGTTAAAATCATGTTGTTTATGTTCAGATTGTAGGATTATAGGGCACCACCAGGGGCATGCACATTCTAGAGCAGGAGTGCCTATAAATAAATAGGACACCAAATTGTAAGGCCGTCTAGCCGGACACTTGATTTTTTATCGACTTTGGACAACTGAGCAACAGTCCAGGACTTTTTCTCCTTGGTCCAGTGCTGCAACTACCATAACATTTTCAGCACTTAATGCTTCACTCTGCTGATCAGCTTCATGGAGATGTGAATTTCATTTTCCAGCAAGACTTGGCACCATGCCCACACTGCCAAAAGTACCAATACCTGGATTAATCATCGCAGTACACACAAGATGAGAGACACCAAATCAAGCAATGCAGATGAACTGAAATCAGCTACCAAAGCAACCTGGGCTTCGTAAAGAAATAACGATTTGAAGTAGATCTGCGTGTAATAAATATATATGACTATTACTTTTTCATTTAATTACTGAAATAAATAAACTTGTCAATTATATTCAAAAGTATTGAGAGTATAAAGAACATATTCTCTTCTTCTCACTTTTCCTTTGTGACAAACCATTCCCACCCACCTCCATTGTATCTTTTCCTTTCTTTAATTTCTCCAAAGCTCAATACAGGGTTTACACTCCTATCACAAAGCAGCCTGAACTCCAAATGGAACAATTATTTTTAAGGGTTAAATAACAATATCATTTTATATTTTTACATATTTATATTAATTTCATTTAATAATTTCCATATTTATATATATTGAGCTGAGATAAAAAAAAGGTTATTAAAATAATTTTAGAAAATCAAAATGTAAATTCCAAACCGAACAAGGGCAAAACGAACAACAAGCTTATTGTAAGAACTCTGAAGGGTAGCTAGTTATGTTGGACAGGTATAACTATAAGCATTAAGCCAGGCGGACACTGTGCGATTTTTTTAATCGGATGCGTTCTGGAGAGCTCACACTGCACGTTTGAATCGTTTGTCGTGTATGAACAACGCCTGCGATTCATCTGCACACACTGTACGGTCCGACTGACCTGCTGCGACGGGGGAGCTTACACTGCACGTCTAAACGCAGCCCGTAGGCGGAGCTTACTGCACGTCTACGCAGCCCGTAGGCGGAGCTTTCTTTGCGTACAAACTCTCGCTTCATAACAACATGTCGCCTTGCAAAAGAAAGCGCGTATCTTTGCTTATTTGTGCCCTGTTGTGCGCTGAAAGTCCACAGAAGAGACGCAAATGGACTCGCAGGTGGCTGAGGCGACGTGGACTCTACGGGTTGTCCGTTTTGCAGAAGGAGTTAGAGGTATGCTGTAGAGGTCTGCGCGGGGCTGCTTTTTTAAACCCGCTCCCGCATGTTTTTGTCCCGTTAACCGCCCGCTCCCGCCAAAAATAGCTGGGTTTAATCCAGCGCCCGCCCGCCACTACACAATCCTGCCGCGCTCCCGCCCGCAGTCCTAATATGAATTGAATTAATTAAATTTAGTGCTTCAAATTTACTATTTACTAAAACAGCAATTTAGCACTGAATACTGCTGTCCAGTTTCTTACCACAGTCCAAACACATGCCGTCAGTGTGTGTGTGTGTGTGTGTGTGTGTCGGTCCATCCTCCGCGTTGAGATTTTTCTTGAGGGTTTTTTGTTGCTTGCATTGGCTATTAAAGCCAGGCGGACACTGTGCGATTTCGGCCTCCTTTTTTGCAGCTTTGGTTGCTGGCGTGAATCTGCTGGCATATATCTGCAGACCGATATTATTGATTTCTGTAGCAAAATTACAAAATGAAATAGTTCATTGCTTTCTTACTGATTGAGTTGTTTTCTGTTCGTTATGCATGGGAATCATTGCGTGATTATTTCTTAACTATTTATTCATTTGCGGAAGCGGGACCTCTGTAATGTGGTCCCGCTCGTTCTGTCCCGCGCCGCAAGATAATCTGACGAGTGCAGACCTCTGATGCTACTTCAGTGTATGAGTGTTTAGGAGTGTCTGAAGCATTGTCCACTCGCTATGTGTATCAGTGACTTGGATTTTGTCTGCTGATTCAATAAATGTCCTATATCAGTATGTAACGGTCTATGAAATCTACAATACTGCTTTTCCTCTTTTATATTATTATATGTAGATGGATGATATGAAGGGTTTTCGTGACCTGTTGCGCATGTCATTTGAGGACTTCAGCTATCTCCTTGAAAAAGTTACTCCTCATATCCAGAAACAAGATACCCACATGAGAAAGGCCATCACGGCAAAAGAAAGGCTTTCTGTCACATTACGGTTCTTGGCTACAGGTTAATATGCACCCTACACTCAGTCATGTTCTGAATGGTTGTATATGACAGTTTACAAATATTTTCCTTGATGTAAGTAGATATAAAATGTAAATGCCCTAATTCATTTAAAGTAAAAGCTCTTAGTAGACTTACCATATCATGAAGGTCTTTGTCTGATCTGTCATAGATTTATCAATGTGTAAAGTTTACTAAAAGCAGTATTTACTTCAACAGGTGAGACATTCAAATCATTAGGCTTCCAGTATCGCATTGGAAGCACTACGCTGAGCAAAATTGTCATGGAGACCTGTGCTGCCCTACACTCTGTACTAAAAGAGGATTATCTGAAGGTAACAGACCCAGAAATTTCCTAAAGCCCCTTAGTAGAAAATGTAAATATCTTTGTTTATTCTTTGTGGGTGTGTGCATCACAGATTTGTAATTCACCTCATGCTTGTGCTTCAGTATCTTATAAATAAATTTCATATAAATAATTTAGTCTAGTCATGGCGGTATGCGTGGAGACAATGCAGATTTAAAATATATGTAACTGTATTGAATAATAGTGCAATTATTTAAAAAACATACCTTTGAGGGTACCACCTCAGTGATAGTTTTGTACCTTTTTTCTGAGTGAGGTATTAATGATAACATGATAATTGGTACATGTAATTTACATTACACAAATATCAGAGTGTACCAATAAAAAGATAGCTGTAAAACCTGTAATTGTAATTAACACTTGAATGCTGAAATATATATATTTGCAGTTATCAATTAACTCTGTCTTGATCTGATTTGTGTTTCAAAGACACCAACGACAGAATCAGAGTGGAGGGACATTGCTAAGGATTTTCTTGAGAAGTGGCAGTTTCCACACTGTCTGGGAGCAGTGGATGGGAAACATATTTCCATACAGCCACCTGCCAAGAGTGGGAGCATGTTCTACAACTATAAGTCAAGGTTTTCAATCACGCTTATGGCTGTTGTTGATGCCCACTACAAATTTGTGTATGCATGTGTTGGCACCCAGGGCAGAATTTCAGATGGTGGAGTGTTTGCACACTCAGATCTAAGGGTTGCCATGGACAGAGGCCTTCTTCATGCACCCCCTGAGGAGCCACTGCCCAACAGCAATATCACAATGCCATACATGTTCATTGGTGATGAGGCCTACCCACTCCGACCCGATCTCATGAAGCCTTATCCCTTTAGGAGTATGAACAAAGATCAAAGGATCTACAACTACCGCCTTTCCAGGGCCAGGCGTGTGGTAGAAAACGCATTTGGAATACTGGCAAATCGCTTCCGGGTCTTCAGATCTACGATTTGTCTCGAGCCCAACAAGGTGGTGACAATTACCCTTGCTTGTCTGTGCCTGCACAACTTTTTGCGACAAAGAAGATCTGAAGCATATGTGCCACCTGCTTATGTGGATGCAGAAGACGCAAACCATCAACTTGTAGAAGGGGCATGGAGGAGAGAAGGTGTACTCCAGCCTGCATCCATGGGGAGAGCAAGAAACCCTTCTGTTGCAGCAAAGCAGCAAAGGGATGCACTTTGTCAGTACTTTGTTTCACCTGCTGGGAGTATTTCATGGCAAGACAGTATGGTGTAACTTATTGGCTAGAAAGAGGCCTTAACTGTTGAAGGCCATCTGGGTACTATTAAAATTCTACTACTACTACTAAAATCAGCTGCTCAGCAGAACAGTGTTGTAATTTTTTTTTCCTGTAGACATAGATTGTACATTGTGTATATTTTTGTTCTTGCCTTTGGTTCCTGTGTTCTCAGAAAACAATCATTTACAAATTATTTCTTATGCTTTGCTCTTTATTAAGGAGGCATACATTAATGTTTCACTCATTTTATTTTGTAATCAGTAAACAGTGAACATAAAATATTTACTATCAACTCAGTTAACTTCAAAGTGAATACTCCTTTTGTTTCTTCAAAAAAAATGGCTTTTTAATTTTAAATAAAATACAGTGACCTTGAAAGTCAAGTTCTTTGTACACATCTCTCTGTTAACTCTCTGTTAACACTTTGTAAACAGTTCACTCAAAAAAAAAAAAGAAACAGAAATAACAGAAATTATTAACTCGGGATATGAACCTCTCAGGAGAAATTTCCTAGGCACTCAAGCACTGACTACAGAACTTCAGTGGAAAACAGTCAGTGGTAGAGGGGTTTGAGCAACATCTTAATTACAGACTGGTATCTGTATCATCAGTATTCATCATCTGTAAGAAGGACGGGGGTTGAGGCTGAAGGCTTTGAGACTGAGACTGGAGGCTGTGCTGAGTGTGAAAGGGTGAACTTGGCACTGAGATACCAATGGGTGTATAGTGGCCATAAATTGGTGGAGCTGCATGTGGTGCTGAAAATGGTGGGAACTGACTGTTGTGCCCATGTTTTCTTGCCTGTTCTTCCTCTTGGGCATCATAAAGCATATTCATAATGCTTCTCCGAACTCTTAATTGAACAGCTGAATTTTGTATTTTTTTCAGCTCACTTGCCACTTGTTGACCAAATACATCCTCACTGTTATCAGCTGAAGAAAGGGTACACTGAATCTGTTTCAAAAGAGACATCTTTAAAAGTTCAATGTTGGTTGTATCAGAGGACCTGACCTTGGTCTTGCTGGTGCGGGGTATTTTTGAACCATCTTCAACACATAATGTAGATGCAGATAATGATGTTTCTCCCTCTGGAAAAGGGGTTGAACATCTAGAGGACTGGCCTGATGCTGATAAAGGGGTCCCAGGTGAAGGGGTTCCAGATGTAGAGGTAATGGGTGACTGCAGGAATGACCTAGGTGCTGTTGGATCTCCTTTTCTTGTTGCCATCTCTGGAGAACTGACACAGTCAACAGTTATGTCTGCATCCTCCTCCTGCTCCTCCTCTATACCTTCGATGTCCTCACACTCCACAGTGTCAAGCTGTGTTAAATCACATATACAATATGAAGATGTGCTGATTACTTTCTTTATATTTACAGCTATACAGACACAGTGGTGTCCAAACGTCTGAGACCCCTAGTGAACATGCATCTATTAATTTCTGTTTATTAGCCCACTTGAGCTGGAATAATCCCTGTAACTTTGTGCAAAAGCCTATGATGAGATAGATTCCTCCAAAAATGGGAAATTAAAAAAACGGACCAGGAGCCGAACTTTGTGTGCCCCGACTTCTTCGTGGGCTTCGGTTGCACTGGAGGGGGACGCAAAAAGAAAAAACAGCAACACGAACATTTGTCAGAAACAATGATTCTGGAGTTTGTTTTAAAATTATTTATAAATTATTTATTTAATTTATTTCTTTGTGTTATGAAATAAACATATTGTAATTACAACAAACTATTTCGTTTTTATGAATTATGTCGTAATTATGAAATAATTTTTTATTATTTGTCTACCAATGCACTACAGCGTTTCTCCGACTTAATATCTCAGTTGATTAAATTAATCAAATGTTACTTTATGCTTGGCCTAAATCACAAGGAAATCTTAGTGTAGACGGCTTTGATGGCATTATTTTTATTCAACTGAACTGAGTTTTCTATTATCTGTAGCCTCGCGCTGAATTCAGCTCCGCGCTGCGAGAGAGAGGCGCAGCGCATTTTGTCCGATTTATCTTGATTAATTATCAGTACATTTATTAGCTTTAGTAAGTTTAATAGCATTAATTTTAATACACTTCTCCGACCTTATTTATTAAAATGTTTATTTTAGAAGACAGAGGTTATTCTGCGCGCAATGCCGCGCGCAATGCCACGCGCTGCGCTAAGCTGGCTTTGCGTGGCTAATATTCTGGAGCACTGGATGAGATTTTAATTATTAAATTAATATATTTATAATTTTAATAAATTTGACCTGGCGAAAAGAAACGAATTATAAAATATAGCTTTATATTTCTGTGCATGTTTTAAGTTTTATATAATTGACGGGCAGCACCAGACGCTGACAATGTGCTTTATTTTTCAGATATAATAGAAAAGTGAAATAAAATAAATTTATGTTTGTCAAAGTTATTTTCTCTTTTAATTTTTCTTTTCAAAAACTCCAGCTATTGACTGAGAATAAGCATCTCTTGAAATTCTTAAACAGCAGAATGCCTGTGTCTGCTATATTAAGCTATAAGTCTGTGTACCGAACATAAATATAAATACTTATAACTGACAGAAATAAATATGACTAATAATAATTTATAGCTACTGTGCAGATTAAGTATATTTTATTTTTATAGTTGATTGCTGAAGGCTGTGGGTAAGGTGTATTTTTCTGTGGTAAGGAAGTGATAGTATGGGGTATTTTGGAGCGCGGGTCACAGGGTGATCGTTTAGACTGCGTGAGTGACTGTTGAATTTAGATGTCGTTTCACCGGATCGGTTTTTCGCCGCCAAGATAAAAACACGCCAGGAATTTACCTGAACACACCTCATTTCCAGACCACCACGCCCATGGCCTTAATATATTCCGAAAGTCCATTGCTATTTTTGAGGACGAGTGCACAAGGCGTAAAAATAGACTGCACACCTTGCGCGGGGTGGACGATAGGGCCCTGTAGCTCAAATTAACTTAATATAAAAATCACCAAGAATTTTATTCTAAATAGTGTTGCTTATTCTCACATTTAAATTAAAACAACAATTTTTTGATGTAGTCTCAGACTGTTGGATTTTTGTTTAATTTATATGTTAATTTATATGATATCAATCACTTACTGCCAGTGTTGTGGCTGTGGTTCTGTGCGTCACATGGGGCTTCAGAAAGTCTAGATGAGTGAGAATCCATTGTTGTTTTGATGTTAGAGGTTTCTGACCACTGCCACTAGGTTTAGGTTTGAGAAGCTTTCCATATTGGGTTCTAAAAGAAGCTGCTCTGGTTTTCACTTCATTGGCTGGTAAAAATAAAATAGAAAAAGATCACATCCTTATTAATCACACATTAATATATGAAGCTTGTTTTTCATACAATGTATTTATCTTTGTCCACATAACACAAACACTCAATCTTGACCAGCTCAATTTGAATCACACACACACACACACACACACACACACACACACACACACAAAGCATTTTGCTGAAAAACAAGTGAAAGCACCATCAAACCACCTAACTAGCTTGCATAGCAAAGCTAAACTAAACGAAACTTACCTGGCAACTGCAGGACTCCGGCTATCTCTTGCCAACGTTTTTCACGTGCCTGTCTGTCATGGTAGGAAGATGACGAAAGATCGTAGAGGCACGAATGCTGCTGCCAAAGCTCCACTAGACTGGTCTCCAGGTCTTCGGTCCATACAACGCGTTGCCTTTGCGCCATTGTTGACATCCTCGATCTGTCGCATGGGGTTTATGGGTATATTTGCAGTGAATTTTGGGAAAACAGGTCGTGACGTTAAGAAATCGGCCCGCAAAACAGCTCACACTGTGAGACAAGCGACCAAAATTTCTGGCATGTCAGAAATCCCTGGTCGCGTCCGACTGCTCATTCGCAGCTCGTATGGGCAATTAATCGGACATCGCTTCCCCTCTCACACTGCACGACAAACGACTCACGATCAAGCTAAAATTCGGCCCGATCATGAAATTCAGTCGCATCCGACCGGATCGGGCTTAAAATCGGGCTAAAATCGCACAGTGTCCGCCTGGCTTTAAGCTTTTGCCTGTGCCTTTTCAGTTACTCCTTTGCTGATAATGTTTGTAGTGCTAATATTAGTTGGTGACTGACTGAATAAAGAATTCATCATCATCATCATCATCATCACTCTGTATCTCCATTTTTGCATTTTAATGTTCACTTTTGGACAGTTTCATTCTGTGCTGTATAATAATATGTTTGGCGGAAAAATACCACTGCACACAAACATTAAATCTTTATCCTAACTGGGACTCATGGAAGAGGGAGCACATTTTCTTTCTGTCACTGCTGTTGCTGGTAAAGGCTCACAAATGTCATGCAGGGTTTTGTGTCTATTAACAATTTTCATTGTTTTTTTATTGGTTGTCTTTATGGGTCCACAATATCATGTTTTGAGGAACACTATGCACTAATATTTTACTAATAATAGACTAAATCATGAAACATTCCACCCCCACACACACTGCAACATGCCTGCAGCTCCCACACAGCCCCACAATTTCTAGTCTCTGCTCACCTTGCCTCCCCAATTGGACAGTTGCCAGTATCCAGAAGCTTTTGAGGAAAGAGTGCTCCATGATTATTTCTCCAAGCAGATCCTTTTTCTTTCTCCTTTGGATTCAGATGATGCTATTGATCCTTCACCCCCAGATCATTATCGCATCCCTGCACTTCTCAAACAGCACCTCTGCTGTAATGACCCCCTCCTCCTCATTCTACCAGCATAGTCCATAAACCTTTTTTCCTTATCTCTTCATCCCATCATTTTCCTTTATCATCACTTCCCATTCTCTCTTTATCCCATCCTCTTACTTCATCACTTCCCATTCTCTCTTCATCTTATCTTCACACTTCAGCATTCCTTCCCATTCTATCTTTATCCCATCTTCATCCTTCAGCATCACTTCCCATTTTCTCTTCATCCTTCAGAATCCCTACTCATTCTTTCTTCATCCCATTCGCTTCCTTCTTCATCCTTTCCCATTCTCTTTTCATCTTACGCTCTTTCTTCATCCCTTAACATTTTCTCTTCATCTTATCCTTTTCTTCATCATCCCTTCCCATTCACTCTTCACCACATCCTCATCTTTCATCATCCTTTCCAATTCTTTCTTCATCCCATCCTCTTCCTTCCTCATCCTTTCCAATTCTTTCTTCATCCCACCCTCTTCCTTCATCATCCCTCCCCATTATCTCTTCATCTTACCTCTTCCTTCAGCATCACTTCCCATTCTCTCTTCATCCCATCCTCATCCTTTATCACCCCTTACCATTCTCTCTTCATCCCATCTTTGTCCTTCCGCATCCCTTCCCATTCTCTCTTCATCCTTCTTCATCCTTCAGCATCACTTCCCATTTTCTCTTCATCCCATCCTCTTCCTTCATCATCCGTTCCCATTCTCTTTTCATCTTATCCTCTTCCTTCATCATTCCTTCCCATTCTCTCTTCATCCCACCCTCACCTTTCAGCATCCCCTCCCATTCTCTCTTCGTCTTATCCTCTTCATTCAGCATCCTTTCCCATTCTCTTTTCATCTTATCCTCTTCCTTCATGATTCCTTTGCATTCCTTTTTCATCTTATCCTCTTCCTGTATCATCCCTTCCCATTCTTACTTCATCCCATTCGCTTCTTTCATCATCCTTTCCCATTCTCTTTTCATCTCGTCCTCTCCCTATCCCTTCCTATTCTCTCTTAATTTTATCCTCTTCCTTCATCCTCCTTTCCCATTCTTTAAAAAAATAATTTGCAAGTTCTCCTTTTTTGTGTGCATATGTAAATGTATCTTTACATTCAAATTTCTAGAAAAAGTCATTCTCACTTCTTTTGAATCCCTTATCTGTTGACCTTCAAACGTACTTACCAATTTTTTGTAAACTATCATTTTAAACTTACATTAAAGTAAATAATTGTAATAATTGTAGGTGTAATTCTATGGTCAAACAGCAAGTGGCACCACAGCATCAGATATGCTGGACAAACCTCTTGGCATTTCCACAGCATCAAACACACACACACATACAAGCACAAGCACACGCATCTCCACACTAATCTCTTAATTTGACCAAACTTAACACACAGCCACCCAAACCACACACAGAAATGCTGAATGTCCTGTACCTCTGGATAAAGCAAACCTTTTATCCAAAGCTCTTTAAACAGTTGCTATAATGCTGTTTTTATGCACTATGTGCCATTTTCTTGTAATTCTTTCTATATAAACTTTTTTAAAATCCATTTGAATTTAATCTAATAAAACATATATTTATTCAAAACATATACTGGTCAATCTCAAGCAGCTTTACATTTTTTTTTACTTAATAAGGTTTCATACAGTTTTCTCAGTCCTGTTAACAAAATATGTGAGATTTAAAACGCTTGTTTAAATGCAAGTCCACTAATTACTTTTATTTTCTCTCAAGAAAGTCTTTATTTCAAAGAAATGGTTAACTACATGTTCAAATTATTGATATTTATGGCAAAAAAAAAAAATGTTTGTTTGTTTTTTTGCTTCCATTTGCTTCCAGTTCAACCGGCCGCCCTGGGGGACGCTAACCAGGCTAAACAGTTCATAAGTTAATGCTAATAATTTATTTACATATACCTAATTACTGAATTATATAATAGTGTTGTTTTCAGTTGTTAAATTGAGCAAAAAGGCTGAATTTGGCTTCTTTTTCTCTAGCTGCAGTTACACGCGGCCGCCAGTAGATGGTGGATTTTAACAGTGAAAAGATCCATTAAAACACAACGCTGCGCAAACGCTCTGAATAAAAAGGAAAAACACAGAATGTTTAGGTTAGACTTCAATATAATATAGATAAAATGAGATAATACAACAAAACATAACCTAAAAAATAATTTATTAATCTCCATGTGGAAATTAGATTGTTCCAGGAACTTTTATACAGATACATAACAATAAAAAAGAGGTGACTGTGAGATAAGGCTCGATACACGTGTGCAGTGTGCCTATATAAAGTTGTCCTATATATATATATATATATATATATATATATATATATATATATATATATATATATATATATATATATATATATGTGTGTGTGTGTGTGTGTAATATAGCTATATTATATTAAAATAATAATGGAGAAAAATAATAAAATGTCAGATGTAAGACACAGTATCTCACTCTAAAGGCGGCTGCGTGTAACTGCAGCTAGCACGCTCGAGAAAAAGAAGCCAAATTCAGCCTTTTGCTCAATTTAACAACTGAAAACAATGCTATTATATAATTCAGTAATTAGGTATATGTAAATAAATTATTAGCATTAACTGATGAACAGTTCAGCCTGGTTAGCGTCCCTCAGGGTGGCCGGTTGAACTGGCCGGCCTGCAGCATTACATCTGGAAGCAAAAAAAAAAAAAAAAAAATACATATGGAAGCAGAGACTCCAGCTGATGACGCAATCCTCCATAACCTGCCTTTCCATATTGACCACGCCCCTCTCCTCTCCCCACGCCCCCACGTCAAAAAGGGATCAAAATAGAATCGAAAACAAAACGGAGGAACTCTAAGTTGGGAAAGTATTGCAAAAAGAAAAAAGGAACGCAAAACGCAAAGAAAGTGGTGTTGCAAAAGATTCATTCTAAAAAAGTGAAAAAATGTACCTTTTGTTTTCTTACTTGTTTGCAATATCAGATTTTTTGGCAATTCGTGGAGATTTTTTTTCCTTGATTTTCTTGTCAGCATTAAAGACCCCAATTTGACTCCATGAATACTCTCCGCCGTGGTGAGAGTGTGTTCTGCCCGGATGGGCCGGTAGGGGGCGGTGTATGTTGTTGCTGGTGTGTAGCGTCTGCCGGAGTCCTGAAGAAGAGGAAGCGCGTTTTACCACATGGGTGTTTGTGTATAGGAAGAGAGGAGTGTAAACAGATTAAACAGTTTAAAGATGGTGAAACAGAGCTCAAATAAACCCGGAAACTCTACTGATCAGCAGAAGAAGGACAGAGATAAAAGGTAAGCTGAGTTTACTGTAAAGTATAATATTAAAGTATGTGTATACTGTTTATTAATCCAGTCTAGTACTGCAGAGTTTACAGCATTCCTGCTTTAACAGCACTCAGTATATGTGGGTATTTCTTCACCAAAACAGTGTGATAGGTTCTGACCTTTATTAAACATGAAACTTTAAGATGCTCTCAGTTCAAATATGTACACCCATTTAAACTATCAAAAACGTTTAAGTAAAATTAAACCACTTCCCACGCTTTACTGTTTGTAGTAGGACATTGCACAACATTAAGACATTTAATATGTGCCCACAAGATAAATAACTAAGTAATCTAAGACTAAAGTTATCATTCAATATGCCTTGTTTCGAGCTAGGTAATCTATATAAGTGAATTACTGTACATACATTACATTTCCATTTCATAATTAGTTTTTTAAAATAACTTAATTATGAGTATGTCAGTCTACAGTATTGTAATATAAAATAAGTGTTACTACTATGACAACCTTTGAAAACCTGGTTTTGCTCCCATTTTTCATAAGCTGAACTCTTTTTAGAGTGGCATTTTATTGTAGCCAGCCCAGGGTACACCTGAGCAATAACCACTGTGTCTAATCAGCATCTTCATGCCTCACCAGTGACTGGTGGATGGTTTATCTCAGAAAAGGTAATAATGCTAATGCTAACCAAACACTAGAGCACTCAGAAAAGACTATGAAAAGCCTTTGAACAAACTGAAGTCTGACCTCCTCTCACATCTAAAGACTCGTCACAGACTTTTTACTCACAGACTAAGATTTTACAAAGACTGGGGATCTCTAACTGCAAGACTACAACTAGATTCTTTCTGAGATTATTTCCCATCATGCTTCTGGTGGAGTTTAAATACAATAAATATTACATATTAAGTTACAAATAATTAAATTACAGTTAATACTGTAATTTATCAGAGACTCAACATTTGTCCTTATCAACAGCCTATTTTTCTGCCATTGTTTGTTCTTGATATTTTACATTTTGTGTTCAACTCTAGCTATAAGCTTCTTTTCCCCTTTTTTTGCTACACTCTTGTATAGCAACGAATCACAGTTTCGCTGCTGTACATTTGCCTTTGTTTTATATAGAATTAATGCAATAAAGAACATCATTTTTGCAAAATATGTATTTATTACACTTGTTTGTATTAAAATAACACTGCACAATAAGACAAAGTAGTGCAAAATAAAATAACTTTAAATATAATGACTTTAAAGTGCTACCTGTGTTTAAAATACTGTACATACAGAACAAATAAGACCTATTAACTGCAAATGTATTCTTTTTTAAATCGTTTGTACGTGAACAGTCAAGTGAAATAAATTCTTCCCGTAGCTCTCCCAGCCTCGAGACTTGATTTTATCGAAGCTCCAGGACGCGAACCCGACTGACTAAAACTTTTAGTCGTGACCAGCTTATACTGAACGACCCAGATGATGCGACCGCATCTTGTGATTTTTTTTCCAGAATCTGGAAATTTGTCTGTGACTGAGAAATCGTTTGAAAATCGTTAGCTTTAAAGCCGGCATTAGTGTAAGGTGGTTACGACTGAAAGTTTTAGTCAGTCAACCAATATGGGAGCTACGGGAAGCCGCAAGGCAAGCACAGGAACGTTTCCGTTCACTCAACCAGGGTCTGGTCCACATTCTGCAATGTCCTTTTTTCTTTTTAGATGTTTTTTTGCCTTTTCTAAACTGCATGCACCAAGGCAGCCGAGGCCAAGAGCATCTGTTTCTGCTCCACTGTTAAACAGCTTCTTTTTTTGTTCAACTCCACCAGAAGCATGATGGGAAATAATCTCAGAAAGAATCTAGTTGCAGTCTTGTAAATAAAGACCCCCTCAGCTTTGCACAATCTTAGCCTGTGACTAAGAAGTCTTTAGATGTGAGAGGGTGTCAGATTTTCTTAGTCTTTTCCGAGTTGTCTAGGACAGCATTAGTCACAGGCTAAGATTTTGCAAAGACTGAGGATCTTACAGGTTCACTTTTTGCAAGACTGCAACTAGAATAGTTCTGAGATTATTATAGTTCTGAGATTTTCCTCCTTTTGTACACTCCAGGAGAACCGTGGTTGCAGAGCCATCACCAGAGTCTCATCTATGTCAAGTTTTGCAAACGTTCCCACGCTTGCCTTGTGATGTCCCATAGCTCTCCTACTGTTTGTTGACATTGTTCACGTCACTATTTGCAAGAGTCAAGTCTCAAGACTTATGACATTGTTAAACACGGTTGATTTTACCTGAATGCCAGGATGTGATAAAGACTAACTAAAACCTTCAAACTTAACCACTTTATACTGAACGGTCATGATGATGCGACTGCAGCTTGACTCTAGCAAGACTCTTATGATTTTATTGTGATACTGGAAATTTGTTTGCGACAGTGAAATCGCTTGATGGAAGGTCAGCATAAAACAGATTTAGACCCAATTGTGGACACAGTGTGAGAGAAAAAGGCCGTTAGGAAAAGTCTTAGAGTTCATTAAAAATGGGGAGCAAAACCAAAAGTGTTGCATTTAAATTTTTGTTCAGTGTATGTTGTAAAAAGTGAAGCAGCTTTTGGACATGTTGCTGAACAGTCTGTATGGTCATTTTATCTTTGTGTCTGAGAATTATCCATTAATTAACACTATCCATTAATTTCCAAAATAGAAACACAGATTCATCTTATCACAGTACATAACATAGTTTTTACTATGTTATTGTCCATACTGAGCCCAGCTACATTGTCACTGCTTCTGACAAAACATGAATGCTCAGGACATGCTATGCTCTGATTAAATCCTTTTATTTTAAAAAACTTGTAGGCCTTGGCAGTGTGGTAGGACAAAGGCTGGGTTATTGGTTCTCCTGTAAGTTTGTGCTGGGAATTCCTTGCTGTTCAGACAGCTAATGCTGCTGGTTCATGGAAATGAATTCACAGCATAAATGCTCATTTCCCAGACACAGTGCAAGAGATTTTTAAAAGATTAAAAATAATAATTGCAGCTCTGAGTGGTCCAGCGGATAAATGTGCTGCTTCTATAATCTGAGGATCGTCAGTTTAAATCCTGGATTATGCTGCTTGCCATCAGCAGCCACAGTCCAAGAGAGCACAATTGGCCATGCTCCTTCTGGGTGGGTAGATGGTACTCTGGTGTAATGTTGTCCAGCACATGTGTCTGTTAGTTGATGTTTCAGCGCTAAGTTACTACACTTTCCTCCATAGCACGCTGGCTACTCAGTGATGCTACATCAGCATAATTTTTAGACAACAAATATTTACAAATGTATATTTCAAAAAAATATTTGATTTATTATTAATGTTTGCTTCTGTTGAAGGAAAATGCAGAGGAAAGATGTAAAACCCAGACCAGATGAACATCTGGAGCAGATACCTTTTCGACTTCGTGAAATTATGAAGAGTAAAGAGAAGATGAAAATGGGATCCAAGAAACTGAAGAAAATGAGAAGTATGAATTAGATCACCTCAATTAACTGTATTAATTTAATGTTAAAGAGCATTCCAAACAAAAAATATTGAGACAGTGTTATATTTGTATTTTGGAGCCAAATAGATTTTTCTTGACAAAAGAAAATGAAATATTTTTGTGTATACAGCCAGCTTATTAGGTACATTTTTCATTGTAGCTTCACTTGTTACTCGTCATTTAGTTACATTTACAATATATACCTCTGGTGTGCTGCATAGAACTGCACTGCCGATAGAACCAATAAACCAGCATATGGTGTATATTTGTATATGCAACACCTACTTTGTGAGTTGATGCGCTTTCATGACAACTGTAATGTACTAATTAAATTTTTTTTTCCATTTCTTTTATTATTTTAGCCACCCCCTTCAATGCACAGACAGAAACATCTGATGATATTCCAGTTCCACACTTCCGCAGAGGGAAGCAAGAGTCTGAATCTGCGTACCTGAAGCGCATGTCTCGAGAAACAGAGCATGTTCTGTTCCTCACCAACAACCAAAGCGAGAGACAGCCTGAGCTTCACCTAGAAGAGACGGAAACGAAGTCAAACAAACAGAAGTCTGAAAAAAAGAAACTGTTAGTGAAGTGCAATGTTTCTGCTATTGTTATACAATGCTCTTTTTCTAGTTTTCCTTTCATACAAGTTAATTTGTTTTTTTTATTCAGGTTTGATAAAGGAAGACTGGAACGGCTACATAAGAAGAAGCTTAGTCAAAAGGAGGAGAAAGCTGAAAAGGAGATGTTTAAAGGTTTGTGCTTCTTTTAATCATTTTATTTTTAAAATTGTACTCTTCATAACTATTAACGTATTTAATTATGTCATTTGTCTTCTTGAAGATGAAGTACAGTTTGGAGAGGTTGCTATGCAACCTCCTGCATTAACTGCCAAACCCAGGAAGGCCCCAGGGAAATCCCAGGTAAACTTAATTTTCCTTTATAATTTAGAAAAATAATTATAGAACACTTTATAAAACTTTCAATTGGTGATTAATAAAGTGTTCCAGAATATAGGAAAAAACAGAACACTCACAAGAGTAAGGTAGAACACTAACATAACTCACAACATAACTCAATCAAAAATAGTTGCGTCCAGAATGATAGGACTGTTACGGCAGCAGGTGTTAAGTCCTGCTTCGTCTTGGAAACGAGTAATGCTGTGTAGTTTTACTATAAATGATGCTTTTAAAACCATGCCAGTATGTAGATGCCGCTGTCTCCCCACATCACTCCCAGGGTAATGTCGGTCAGCACAGGCGTCTGATAGCTGATGTATCAGAGCATGAGTCACTGTCCTCAAAGTGCGCTGGAAACCCGCTATTTATCGAATGAGGCATGTGCTACTACTCACCCTCCTGGTGTTAGTCAAATAGTCAAATTGGGGAGAAAAGCGGGATAAAAAAAATTGCCTATGCTTTTATTATATGACAGCAATAACATGACATATGAAAGATATATAATTACACAGTTGGTATGACCATTGGGGAAAAAAAAATTATGACTGGAATCAGAGTACAGTATGTTGAAAATTATGTTATAATTGTCTTGTTGTGTACCAAGTATGATGCTGAACTGGTTTTATGGTTTAGACCAGGGGTGTCCAAACTTTTTTTGTTGGGGGCTAGAAGGAGAAATATATTTGAAGTCACGGGCCACACTCTGTAATAAAACAACTAATGAAATATACTACTTTAAATAATACATTTTCCTGATTATTTCATTTACACACCATGTTACTTGACTTACTATCTTTATCTTTGACAGTGTTGTGTAAACTAAGATTTTTCAAATTGATGTTCAATTTCATGATGTCTCTTAATATTAATCTCCTTAATTACGACAACTTTTAGACTCTTTTGCCCCATTTTTCTGTGCTAGAAATGCGCACCCTCTCAGCTTTTAGACTCTTTGGCCCGTTTTTCTGCGCTAGAAATGCGCACCCTCTCAGCTTTTAGACTCTTTGGCCCGTTTTTCTGAGCTAGAAATGCGCACCCTCTCCGACTCTTTGGCCCGTTTCTGACACCTAGCGTTCAAACTTTGAATCTCACATTATAAAATCCTGCTTGACAGCGGGCCGCTCCAAAAAAGGAAACAGGCTGCAAATGGCCCATGGGCCATAGTTTGGACACCCCTGGTTTATACTATATTTGCAAAAACAAATGTCGAATTTAATTACATTTTTCAAATAGCACTTAAATTACACTTGACAGTTTTCTGCTGAGTTAGATGAATTGTGGTTATGTAGTAAAATCAACTAACTGTGCTGCTCTTCCAGCACTACAGTTAGTCACCCCATGCTCCCATCAATAATTTGCTTGCAATATTTAATATATTATATTTTGTGCATTGTTCATTCCTGTAGGGGGCATCCAAAGACCTTCTTCTGAATTCTCTACTTGGCCAAACAGCATCAACAGTCAAGCCGTCTATGGCCAGGCAAAGGATGATGGAAGAAGAGCGTGAGAGGGTGGTTCAGGCATACCGGCAGCTGAAGAAGCAGAAACAAGAACAACAAGAGAAACAAAAAAGCATGAAGAAGAAAGGTTTTAAGTGAAATTAATCCCTAACTGTGAACACATTATATTTATATTTTTATTGGCAGCAGCTGGAATGTGAGGAGAAATTCAGTGACTGTAAATCGCTGACCTCAGCTCAGCAGTTTGGGACTGCCGTTGGCAAGAAGAACACCTGCAGCATTGTTTTCCACCCTAAACACTATATAAATTTTATCAGTGATGAGGTGAAAGAACAAACATGAACATGGTCCTGTTTATAATTGATGAGATGCTGAAATATAATGATTGTTTTTATGATTCATGTTGTCATGTAGAATCTTTTGACTAAGTTATAATTTGACTGAGTTATAATAAATGGGGCGTTTTCAGCACTTGAGTTAAGCCTAGTCATATTTTCCTTTCAGTGAAAAAAAAACAGTATAGTCCAAGACTATGCTAAAATCCTGTCTGGGAAACTGTCCCTAAAAGTGTTTATTTAAACTTTGAGATCTGAAGTGAGAGTGATCACAGAACTAAAGACTTTTGTACATGGTTATTAAAATCTCTGAAACATAAGGGGTGGATGTTTAATATATATATACATAAGTGACCATTTGTTTCTCAAGGAGAAGAATGCAGGGGAATCCAGCAGATAAATTCACCTCTTGAATTCACCTCTTGCCTTACTCTACCTTACTGTTCTCTGAGGTAGCCTAGGGCCCTTCGGCTTGTCCTAAAAACTTCACCCACCAACCATAGTTGGTACATGTTTAGAGGTATGTATAAAAGGAAAGTCTAGCAGGTATCACAGGTGAGTGTCACAGGTTAGAGTCACTAAAACCATCACTGACTATCAGTACATTTTGTATTTCGTTAAATTAAGGTTCCAGGGTCTAGTGGGAAAGTGAAGAGGCACACAGTCCAAACTGCTTGAGGTGTAGTTTCAACGATCAGTGATGGCATGGGGAGCCATTTCCTCTGCTGGTGTTAGTCCACTGTGTTATAGAAAGTGCAATGTCAGTGCAACATCTACCAGGAAAATGTACAGCACTTCCTAATGAGAATGCTGAAACTACACCTTACTAAAAAGTGGAAGGACAGTGGGGTCAGCCTTGAAAGGAATGTGGTGGAAATCTTGAATCATTTTGTTCTGCAAACACGTTTTTGATAAAAAGAACTAGACTAGAGCCCAGAAAAATATTTAATAGTAAAAGTAAAGAAGCGTAAAATAGAATAACAGAGACATTGGACTGTTGAGCAACTGAAGTTGTACATTAGACAAGTATGGGAAAGATTTCCACCTACGAAGCTTCAAACAGTAGTTGCCTCAGTTCCCAAATGCTTATTGTGTGATGTTAAAAGGAATGGTGATGAAACACATTGGTAGACAAATCAAATCAAATTTATTTGTATAGCGCTTTTTACAACTGGTGTTGGCACAAAGCAGCTTTACAGAAACATGATTACAGGACAAAGAATCAGGCAAAACATTAAACATAGAAAATACAGAATACAGAACCCCCAGTGAAAAACTCCCTCAGAGCTGCAGGAGGAGGAAGAAACCTTGGGAGGACCAAGACTCACATTAAAGGGGGGACCATCCTACCACTGGTCAAATGGCTTTTAAATTAATTTTAAAAAGTCTTTCATACATCCACATAGGTTTTATATATTCAGGTGTATAGCAGCTCCACTAATGGCTTATAGAGTAAGATGGATGATGAGCAGCTGATCTGTGGTGGTGGTGGAGAAGAGCTGACTTCAGAAACGTCCAGTCTGGCCAGACAGAGGACATGAGAGCCTGAGGGTCCAACATCCCTCGGTATCGGGTCAGACAGGTGGGCAGTCAGTAACTCGGAGGAAGGCAGAGAGATGGAATTCGTTTTGACTGGATTTATGTAAAACAGAGAATATAAAACATTATCAGAGTGTGGCAAATGACTCCGGCAGATCTAAATAAAACAGCCTAACTAAAGGCAGAGAGCCAGAAGGTAACATAGACATGGAGGCTCCCTGAAACACTGGCATCCACCCACTCCACCGTCCACAAACCTGAGTGACCGTGTGCAGTGGAAGAACAACAGCACCAGCATCTCAGTTTACCACAATTCCCTCTGTCCATGAACCCCTGAATCTGCAGCCTTATCTAAAGGGAAAAACATTACCAAAAGCTAAACTAAACAAGTAAGTTTTCAGTCTAGACTTAAAGATTGAGACTGTGTCTGAGTCCCGAACATATTCGGGGAGATTATTCCAGAGTTGAGGCGCTTTATAAGAGAAAGCTCTTCCTCCTGCAGAGCTCCTCTGAATTTTAGGATTTTCTAATAAACCAGCACCCTGAGATCTAAGTAATCGCGGTGGTTCATAATAGGAGATGAGGTCTTGTAAATACTCAGGAGCGAGCCCGTGTAGGGCTTTATACGTTAACAGGAGGATTTTATAGTCTATGCGGAATTTGACTGGAAGCCAGTGCAGTGCTGATAGTACTGGACTAATATGGTCAAATAATCTAGCCTTGAGGTAATAAAGGCATGGACTAATTTTTCTGCGTCATGCAGTGATAGGGCATTTCTTAGCTTGGCAATATTACGGAGGTGTAGAAAAGCTGTTCTAATAACATTAGATATGTGTTTATCGAATGCTAGATCTGAATCTATGATAACTCCAAGGTTTTTAGCTGCTGAACCAGGGGTGGCTGAGAAGTCAGCCAGATTTAGCATGCTGAAATGAGTAAGTATTTGCAAAAAAAAATAGTTAATTCCTTTAACCCTCTCATGCATGAATTATAATAAACTCAGTCAGGATTTTTTTTCTAAGGGTTTTTATACATCCTTAGGGATGTAAAACAAGGTTTGAAAAAAATATATATTCTATCTTTATTCGATAAAGAAATATTTATCTGTCCACTCAAGTGTACTTCATGCATTTTTTGTTGTAAAAAAAACACAAATGTAATTCAGTTATACAGTTGTAATATGGTATTCTGTTGGAATAGTGGAACTGAGGAGGATATTGTGACACAAGAAAATGTCTCTGAACCGTAGAACCTTATAGAATCTTGATTGTGACTGGTATTATCATACTGTATTCTTGTCAAGTCTCTGAACTGTTAAGTGAGCATATTCTCTTATAGTATTTTATAGCATGTATCATATTTCCTGTCAAATCATGCTTGTTGCTAATTTCTGAGACTATTTTCTATGATGGTTGCCAAAGCATACAGGGCACAAAGCTACAAGACACTGCATGCAGATGTACTTGGTTCTTCGTGTGCTGGCATTTTATACTTTCTTGAGCTGGGGCCAGTGGTTTCCAGGGGCATACTGGATATTGGGGTGCCCTTAGTTTCAACAGCCTCATCTCCTTCATCTCCGTTCCTCAGCCTCAACTCCCTCAGTAACATTTCTAGACTCACCTTCACTATCACTGCTTGACCCTACTTCTCTGCTTGCAACTGTCTGTACTGGCAGACATTCCTCAATTAAAGAAGTTGATTTACAGCCAAAACATTAAACAATATGAATTATTTTAAAAACAACACTGGAAGTAATTGACATTGCATAAAAGTTGAAAAATAGCTAATGATGCATGATGTACAATTAAGTGGACAGATGATTAATCTACAATTCCCTCAAATATAAAATCAAAATTTCGAAAATCTTTACATAATATGTCACCTTAGATGTTACTTGATGTAATTATATATTTTTTTACCTGCAGTGATATAATTTTCTAAAAGGTAGAAACAAAAATAGCCAAGGTGTTTGGTGGTTTTCCCTGTCTGCCGGCCATCTTGATTTCATTGACTTCTTTTTCCCATTACAATGACCAACCAATGGGATTTTTTTGTATAGGATGATGCAATAGCTTCCACTACAGTGGACTATATGCAGCAGTGCCCAAAATTGCAAGCATATTTAAAGAAAAAAAAAAATTTAACAGCTGTACACTGTAGTGACCTCTATGCATGAAATACATTAAATATCTTTTCTTTGTAGTATATTCAATTAAATATAGATTGAAAAGTATTTGCAAGTCATCATATTCGTCCCAACTTTATTGGAATTGGGGTTGTAGATCACACTGTGTGTAATGAATCTTTATAGTAGGTGAGTTTCGTTAGGATTATGTAAAACATCAGATAAGTGCAGTAATCTGACTATGAAGGTGCATGTAAACACACTTACTAATTTTACAGATTGTAAGAAATGCAATGGAATTTTAGTGACTAAATAAAAGTCATAAAATATTTCTGACTATACAGTAAAAACTATGCATCTAAATAAGATTTTGCTATTTTTTTCCTAATTATATTTGCCAGTATTGACAAGTAAGTAAAGTAAAGTAAATGTACGGATTCAGGCTACAGAGAAATATACATTTTATTTCTATAGTTAAGTAGTCATTCATTACATCAGATAATGTTGTATTATGTTGTATTATCTGATGCTATAACCTATTAGCTCCATTTGTGAACATTTTAGTTCATATTTGTTCAGGACCGACTTTTGTTCAGGAAGTGACATTTACTGCAGCACTTAGTTGCATATCTTTTGCATGTAGTGAAGTTCCTGAAGTTTGACTTCTACTACAGTCTACTACAGACATGTGTGGGTTCTGCCTGTTTGTCACAAATAAAATAAGGACTCTGTTGTTTTCACATTAAATTATATAGATGGCCAGTGGAGAATAATGTTTGATTCTGAAAGTCATCCTATAGTAAGGAGGGTCCCGTGTAAACACAGCAGCACAATAAGAAAGAAAAGTTAGTGAATCTAGTTAGTTATAGTTAGGGAAGACCAGACAAGAATGTTTTACATGTGTGAATCTGATAAGCATTCAATTTTCCTACAGTAGGTGCTCTGCCATTTCATTTAAAACAACTTCATTTCTGTATGATTTTTTATCTCTGAATGCTCTCCACCAGTCTTTCACACTGCTTTTCAGTGACCTTATGCCACTCTGGGATTAAAAATTTAAGCAGTGCAGCTTTGATTGATGGCTTGTGACCATCTATCTGCCTCTCGATTACATTCCAGCGGTTTTCAATAGGGTTCAGGGCTAGAGATTGTATATATATGTGTGTATATATATATATATATATATATATATATATATAACTGAACCCATTAAAACAGATGTAAAACAGAAATCTGTAAACAGGTGGAGACCCGAGAAGGGGCGCAAAAGAAATCGCGCCCAGCGCGAGAACAGGTGGAGACGCGATAGTGTGGAAAACGAAAATCAGGCCCAGCGTGAGTGAGGGAAAGTGCAGCATAAGCGGCCCGCATGATGAGACACCACCCCTGGCTCCAGTGACCGCCCGTCGATGGCTGCTACTGGCAAAGGCTTCTGTAGGGGTAGCAGTAGCAGGGCCAGCCTCCTGGCTACAGCAGCATCCAGGATGTTTCCTACTGCTCCGGAGTCCACAAAGGTGGAAAGGCGGACCTTGGAAGCCCCCCATGCCAGCGTCACATTTAGGAAGACCCTTTGAGTAGACGGGGACCCTGGTTGACCTGAAGTGGATCCACTGGCAAGTGTCGCCTCTTAACCGAAAGCTCGGGACAGCTGGCACGCTGGTGCCCTGAAACTCCACAGTACAGGCACCGACCCTGGGAGGTCTTTACCTGCTTAAGACCTAACTGCTCTGCTGGATCCATGTTGAGGCTGGATCTTCCTGTAATGGGGTGGAGTGCTACAGATAGGTTGTCCTCCAGCCCTGAGGGTTGTTGAACCCAGTTGCAGAACAGTAGATCTCAAAGCAGGTAAACCCAAGAAAAAAAAAGGGAAATAATAATGATAATAATAATTTTAATCTTATTCAAAAATATACCTATATATAGTTAAATCAGAGAAACGTATTATTTTGAAGTTGACTTGTTTTCCAGTGCTAATTATATATATAAAATTACTGCTCACATGACTGCTCATCGAAGAATTCCTTTAAACTGCATTTTGTCACACCTACCACTGTCACGTCCTCGCCCTGTTTTGTCTGTTCTCGTGCCTGTTGTGTTGTTCCCACGTGACCCCTGCTTCTCTGTGTCCCCTGTCTCAGTAATTTTCCACCACGTGTCTCATTTGTAGCTCCGCCCCTTCCCCAGGTGTTTCCAATTCTTGTGTGTTTCAAGTCACTATAAATATCCCTCCTCTGTCACTTGTCCCTCATCGGTCTTTGCACCTTCCCCTGTTGTTTTGTCTTTCCTCGTATCTCTTAGCTCTAGTTGTTTGCTCCGTGTTTACCTCCGTGTTTATTTCTTGTTTGGTTTTTCTAGTTTCTTGTTTATCCCTAGCTCCCTGTATATACCCTGCTTTGTGTTGATTCCTAGTTTAGCTCCTTGTATATATTCCCTGTTTGTTTTTTCTTTATTATCTCTAGTTTGTTTGGTTTATGTTCTTTAGTTTCTCTCGTTTGTTTTGGTTTTGCGGTTATATGTTTATCTATTTTCAGTTATTTAGTTTATTCCCCAGTTCCTTATATATATATCTCCCTGTTCTATGTTTAAGTGTTTACTTGTTTCTTGTTTCTTTGTATATTTATATTTATTTATTAAATTATTCATTTCGCCATACCTGCACTTGCGTCCGTCTCCTCGTCTCCCTGCCTGGGTCATTCCTGACAACCACAGACCCTGTATTTTAAAACTCTAATTGTTCTGTTCTTGTTTATGGACAAATCCTCTGTCCGAAATACAATTCCCAGCATGCCCCTGATAACATCACATGTTCAGACTCTGCCAATTGCAGCACTTTATCATACTTGTCATCTCCTGACTTTTAGATTATGTTTAGGTGTTTTTATAGTACTCAAGTATATAAACCCATCTGTTAGGCATGTATTCTGCTAAGTTTTTTTTAAGTGTTTACCAGCATTATAATGAGCATTTACTTTCTGTGTATGACCCTTTTTTGCTCGTTTCTGCCTAGCCCTTCTGATCTGTTTGTATCTTTTATTTTCTGGTTTGTTGAAAGCTGCTTTTGGATGGATTTTTGCTTTATGGACCTAGATTACCCACCTCTACACCTAAACTCATAAAATTAAAGCCCACACAAGCTCTCCATAGAGCTTGCAACATTGAATCATAGCCTAGACCTAGCAAGCAAACCATGGCATATCTTGGCATGTACTAGCATTGCAAATTCACCATTAGTGCATTACTAGGTTACTACAATATCTTGTCAATAATTGACTGTAGGAAAAAATCAGTTTAACTGAATATGCTTTTTTAAATTAGATGGTGAATTTGTGAAAGCCATTAGCTCATGGTGCTTGGTGCACATTCCTTGCTACCAACTTTGTCACTGGTGCTCTGTCTCTTCCAAAAGGCTACATGCATCTGTTGAGTTCTTGCTGGAGTTTGACGTGATGTGCGGGTGGGATGGATCAAATACAAACCAATAGAGGGTCTGAATGATATATGTTTATACTTGTTATCCAGCACAAAAAAAAATGGAGGAGAAGTAGAAAGTCGTCAAAAAAATAAGTATAGTATAGATACCCACATTTTTTTACATAAGTAAGGTAACAAAGTATTTCTACTTTGTTACTTGACATCTCTGCAAACAATACCAGAGACACAAAAAGCATGACAGAGAAAAAGGAAAGTATGTGGTTTATATATATATAGGGCTCAGGAAAAAAGTAACACCTGGGACAGATAACCAGGAAGCAGCATAACAGACACGAGAAGTAAAAATACCGGCTCGCTCCTGTGTATTTGTAAGACATCATCCCCTGTTATAAAACACTACGATAACTAAAACGAGATCTCAGGGTGCTGGTTTCTTTGTAGTTCCCAAAATTCAGAGGAGCTCTGCAGGAGGAAGAGCTTTCTCTTATAAAGCTACTCAAAATGTTCAGGACTCTTTAAGTGTTACCAATGAGCCAGGTGTTGAACTCCTACGCCTCAGGGGGTCACTCTCGCCTCAGTTTTAGCTCCTGCACACCTGTGTTCTATTGTTAATTCCTCTGTGTATATATTGGCGTCTTACCTGGATTATGGTGCGACGTCTTGTCTGGTCTATCTAGCATTTCGAAGCATTTTGTATGTTCTGTCTATCCTGGTTATTGTATCTTTGCTAACGTTTTTTGACCCTGATTTTTGGAATTCCCTTGTCTGCTACTGTCTGCCTGGATCTTGTTTTTTTTTTTTGGAAAATAAACCTGCTTTTGGATCCTTACCCTGGTTTCGTGTGACATTAAGTCTACACAAAAAACTTGTACTTGTACTTGTTCAGCTTCCCCGTCACCCACCACGGATCAGTTTCTCACTATAGGAAGGACAAAGAAATGTGTGACAACATGTGTGTTACTTTTCTCTATTTAGCAGATAAGATGATAAAACTGTTTAAAGCACACTTTTTCATATTTTTATACAACATTCCCCCCTCATTAGCTGTGGAGCAGAGCAGAGCATTATCTGATACTCAGAGTCTAGCACACTGGCTTTAATATAAACACACAGACCAACCAATGGCATCAGAGCTAGCCTCTCTCATTCCAGTTTAAACAGTGGCTGTAGTCTGCAGCATTATCTTACTACATTAAAATAGCATAAATCTATTTGATGATCTACTTTCTAACATTTTTAGCTTATAAGGGACAACTTTTAACTTTTAACGTCTGTTAAAAAGAAAACAAAACATGATTTTTAAAGCATAATTTAAAAAAAATTGATTGTGAAAAAATTACATGATTAGAGAATAAAAGTAAAAGCAGGTTTATGTATTGGTAAATAATAATTTTTTTAATCTCATGTCTCACCTGCTCCCCATGCAATTCCATTGCGCCCCCCAGTTTTAAGATCCTGGAACCAGGAACCTGGAACCGTCTGACTCTCTTATTTTACGGCTCCAGTACAAGCCCCAGTAGCATTAGCTACCCCGGTCCCTGACCAAGCCCCAGCAGCGTCAGTTACCCCAGCTTCAATGCAAGCCCCAGCAGCACCAGCTACCCACCACTCCAGTACAAGCCCCAGCAGCATCAGCTACTCCGGTTCCTGTCCAAGCCCCAGCACTGCCACTACTCCTGCTCCAGTACAAGCCCCAGCACTGCCAGCTACCCCTGCTCCAGTACAAGCCCCAGCTACCCCTGCTCCAGTACAAGCCCCAGGAGCACCAGCTACCCCGGTTCCTGTACAAGCCCCAGCAGCGCCAGCTACCCACGGCACCACTCCAAGCCCCAGCAGCATCACCTACTCCAGTTCCTGTCCAAGTCCCAGCAGCGCCAGTTACCCCAGCTTCAATGCAAGCCCCAGCACTGCCAGCTACCCCAGCTTCAATGCAAGCCCCAGCAGCACCAGCTACCCACCACTCCAGTACAAGCCCCAGCAGCTACCAGCAGCTACCCACGGCACCACTCCAAGCCCCAGCAGCATCACCTACTCCAGTTCCTGTCCAAGTCCCAGCAGCGCCAGTTACCCCAGCTTCAATGCAAGCCCCAGCACTGCCAGTTACCCCAGCTTCAATGCAAGCCCCAGCAGCACCAGCTACCCACCACTCCAGTACAAGCCCCAGCACTGCCAGCTACCCCTGCTCCAGTACAAGCCCCAGCTACCCCTGCTCCAGTACAAGCCCCAGGAGCACCAGCTACCCCGGTTCCTGTACAAGCCCCAGCAGCGCCAGCTACCCATGGCACCACTCCAAGCCCCAGCAGCATCACCTACTCCAGTTCCTGTCCAAGTCCCAGCAGCGCCAGTTACCCCAGCTTCAATGCAAGCCCCAGCACTGCCAGCTACCCACGGCGCCAGTACAAGCCCCAGCACTGCCAGCTATCCCTGCTCCAGGACAAGCCCCAGCACTGCCAGCTATCCCTGCTCCAGTAAAAGCCCCAGCACTGCCAGCTACCCCTGCTCCAGAACAAGCCCCAGTACTGCCAGCTACCCCTGCTCCAGAACAAGCCCCAGCACTGCCAGCTACCCCTGCTCCAGTACAAGCCCCAGTACTGCCAGCTACCCCTGCTCCAGAACAAGCCCCAGCACTGCCAGCTACCCCTGCTCCAGTACAAGCCCCAGTACTGCCAGCTACCCCTGCTCCAGAACAAGCCCCAGCACTGCCAGCTACCCACGGTGCCAGTACAAGCCCCAGGAGCACCAGCTGCCCCTGCTCCAGAACAAGCCCCAGCACTGCCAGCTACCCCTGCTCCAGAACAAGCCCCAGCACTGCCAGCTACCCCTGCTCCAGTACAAGCCCCAGTACTGCCAGCTACCCCTGCTCCAGTACAAGCCCCAGCACTGCCAGCTACCCACGGTGCCAGTACAAGCCCCAGGAGCACCAGCTACCCCTGCTCCAGAACAAGCCCCAGCACTGCCAGCTACCCCTGCTCCAGTACAAGCCCCAGCACTGCCAGCTACCCCTGCTCCAGTTCAAGCCCCAGCACCGCCAGCTACCCCTGCTCCAGTTCAAGCCCCAGCACTGCCAGCTACCCCTGCTCCAGTACAAGCCCCAGCACTGCCAGCTACCCCTGCTCCAGTACAAGCCCCAGCACTGCCAGCTACCCCTGCTCCAGTACAAGCCCCAGTACTGCCAGCTACCCCTGCTCCAGTACAAGCCCCAGCACTGCCAGCTACCCACGGTGCCAGTACAAGCCCCAGGAGCACCAGCTACCCCTGCTCAAGAACAAGCCCCAGCACTGCCAGCTAACCCTGCTCCAGTTCAAGCCCCAGCACCGCCAGCTACCTCTGCTCCAGTTCAAGCCCCAGCACCGCCAGCTACCCCTGCTCCAGTTCAAGCCCCAGCACCGCCAGCTACCCCTGCTCCAGTACAAGCCCCAGCAGCATCAGCTACTCCGGTTCCTGTCCAAGCCCCAGCACTGCCACTACTCCTGCTCCAGTACAAGCCCCAGCACTGCCAGCTACCCCTGCTCCAGTACAAGCCCCAGCACTGCCACTACTCCTGCTCCAGTACAAGCCCCAGCACTGCCAGCTACCTCGGTTCCTGTACAAGCCCCAGCAGCGCCAGCTACCCACGGCACCAGTCCAAGCCCCAGCAGCATCACCTACTCCAGTTCCTGTCCAAGTCCCAGCAGCGCCAGTTACCCCAGCTTCAATGCAAGCCCCAGCACTGCCAGCTACCCACGGCACCAGTACAAGCCCCAGCAGCATCAGCTACTCCGGTTCCTGTCCAAGCCCCAGCACTGCCACTACTCCTGCTCCAGTACAAGCCCCAGCACTGCCAGCTACCCCTGCTCCAGTACAAGCCCCAGCACCGCCAGCTATCGCTGCTCCAGAACAAGCCCCAGTACTGCCAGCTACCACTGCTCAAGAACAAGCCCCAGCACTGCCAGCTACCCCTGCTCCAGTACAAGCCCCAGCACTGCCAGCTACCCCTGCTCCAGTACAAGCCCCAGCACTGCCAGCTACCCCTGCTCCAGTACAAGCCCCAGCACTGCCAGCTACCCCTGCTCCAGTTCAAGCCCCAGCACTGCCAGCTACCCCTGCTCCAGTACAAGCCCCAGCACTGCCAGCTACCCCTGCTCCAGTACAAGCCACAGCACTGCCAGCTACCCACGGTGCCAGTACAAGCCCCAGGAGCACCAGCTACCCCTGCTCCAGAACAAGCCACAGCACTGCCAGCTACCCCTGCTCCAGTTCAAACCCCAGCACCGCCAGCTACCCCTGCTCCAGTTCAAGCCCCAGCACTGCCAGCTACCCCTGCTCCAGTACAAGCCCCAGCACTGCCAGCTACCCCTGCTCCAGTACAAGCCCCAGCACTGCCAGCTACACCTGCTCCAGTACAAGCCCCAGCACTGCCAGCTACCCCTGCTCCAGTACAAGCCCCAGTACTGCCAGCTACCCCTGCTCCAGAACAAGCCCCAGCACTGCCAGCTACCCCTGCTCCAGTACAAGCCCAAGTACTGCCAGCTACCCCTGCTCCAGAACAAGCCCCAGCACTGCCAGCTACCCCTGCTCCAGTACAAGCCCCAGTACTGCCAGCTACCCCTGCTCCAGTACAAGCCCCAGCACTGCCAGCTACCCACGGTGCCAGTACAAGCCCCAGGAGCACCAGCTACCCCTGCTCCAGAACAAGCCCCAGCACTGCCAGCTACCCCTGCTCCAGTTCAAGCCCCAGCACCACCAGCTACCCCTGCTCCAGTTCAAGCCCCAGCACCGCCAGCTACCCCTGCTCCAGTACAAGCCCCAGCACCGCCAGCTACCCCTGCTCCAGTACAAGCCCCAGCACTGCCAGCTACCCCTGCTCCAGTACAAGCCCCAGCACTGCCAGCTACCCCTGCTCCAGTACAAGCCCCAGTACTGCCAGCTACCACTGCTCCAGTACAAGCCACAGCACTGCCAGCTACCCCTACTCCAGTACAAGCTCCAGTACTGCTAGCTACCCCTGCTCCAGTACAAGCCCCAGCACTGCCAGCTACCCCTGCTGCAGTACAAGCCACAGCACTGCCAGCTACCCACGGTGCCAGTACAAGCCCCAGGAGCACCAGCTACCCCTGCTCCAGGACAAGCCCGAGCACTGCCAGCTACCCCTGCTCCAGTTCAAGGCCCAGCACTGCCAGCTACCCCTGCTCAAGTACAAGCCCCAGCACTGCCAGCTACCCCTGCTTCAGTACAAGCCCCAGCACTGCCAGCTACCCCTGCTCCAGTACAAGCCCCAGCACTGCCAGCTACCCCTGCTCCAGTACAAGCCCCAGCAGCATCAGCTACTCCGGTTCCTGTCCAAGCCCCAGCACTGCCACTACTCCTGCTCCAGTACAAGTCCCAGCACTGCCAGCTACCCCTGCTCCAGTACAAGCCCCAGCACCGCCAGCTACCCCTGCTCCAGTACAAGCCCCAGGAGCACCAGCTACCCCGGTTCCTGTACAAGCCCCAGCAGCGCCAGCTACCCACGGCACCACTCCAAGCTCCAGCAGCATCACCTACTCCAGTTCCTGTCCAAGTCCCAGCAGCGCCAGTTACCCCAGCTTCAATGCAAGCCCCAGCACTGCCAGCTACCCACGGCACCAGTACAAGCCCCAGCAGCATCAGCTACTCCGGTTCCTGTCCAAGCCCCAGCACTGCCACTACTCCTGCTCCAGTACAAGCCCCAGCACTCCCAGCTACCCCTGCTCCAGTACAAGCCCCAGCACCGCCAGCTACCGCTGCTCCAGAACAAGCCCCAGTACTGCCAGCTACCCCTGCTCAAGAAAAAGCCCCAGCACTGCCAGCTACCCCTGCTCCAGTTCAAGCCCCAGCACTGGCAGCTACCACTGCTCCAGTACAAGCCCCAGCACTGCCAGCTACCCCTGCTCCAGTACAAGCCACAGCACTGCCAGCTACCCACGGTGCCAGTACAAGCCCCAGGAGCACCAGCTACCCCTGCTCCAGAACAAGCCACAGCACTGCCAGCTACCCCTGCTCCAGTTCAAACCCCAGCACCGCCAGCTACCCCTGCTCCAGTTCAAGCCCCAGCACTGCCAGCTACCCCTGCTCCAGTACAAGCCCCAGCACTGCCAGCTACCCCTGCTCCAGTACAAGCCCCAGCACTGCCAGCTACACCTGCTCCAGTACAAGCCCCAGCACTGCCAGCTACCCCTGCTCCAGTACAAGCCCCAGTACTGCCAGCTACCCCTGCTCCAGAACAAGCCCCAGCACTGCCAGCTACCCCTGCTCCAGTACAAGCCCCAGTACTGCCAGCTACCCCTGCTCCAGAACAAGCCCCAGCACTGCCAGCTACCCCTGCTCCAGTACAAGCCCCAGTACTGCCAGCTACCCCTGCTCCAGTACAAGCCCCAGCACTGCCAGCTACCCACGGTGCCAGTACAAGCCCCAGGAGCACCAGCTACCCCTGCTCCAGAACAAGCCCCAGCACTGCCAGCTACCCCTGCTCCAGTTCAAGCCCCAGCACCACCAGCTACCCCTGCTCCAGTTCAAGCCCCAGCACCGCCAGCTACCCCTGCTCCAGTACAAGCCCCAGCACCGCCAGCTACCCCTGCTCCAGTACAAGCCCCAGCACTGCCAGCTACCCCTGCTCCACTACAAGCCCCAGCACTGCCAGCTACCCCTGCTCCAGTACAAGCCCCAGCACTGCCAGCTACCCCTGCTCCAGTACAAGCCCCAGCACTGCCAGCTACCCCTGCTCCAGTACAAGCCCCAGTACTGCCAGCTACCCCTGCTCCAGTACAAGCCACAGCACTGCCAGCTACCCCTACTCCAGTACAAGCTCCAGTACTGCTAGCTACCCCTGCTCCAGTACAAGCCCCAGCACTGCCAGCTACCCCTGCTGCAGTACAAGCCACAGCACTGCCAGCTACCCACGGTGCCAGTACAAGCCCCAGGAGCACCAGCTACCCCTGCTCCAGGACAAGCCCGAGCACTGCCAGCTACCCCTGCTCCAGTTCAAGGCCCAGCACTGCCAGCTACCCCTGCTCAAGTACAAGCCCCAGCACTGCCAGCTACCCCTGCTCCAGTACAAGCCCCAGCACTGCCAGCTACCCCTGCTCCAGTACAAGCCCCAGCACTGCCAGCTACCCCTGCTCCAGTACAAGCCCCAGCAGCATCAGCTACTCCGGTTCCTGTCCAAGCCCCAGCACTGCCACTACTCCTGCTCCAGTACAAGTCCCAGCACTGCCAGCTACCCCTGCTCCAGTACAAGCCCCAGCACCGCCAGCTTCCCCTGCTCCAGTACAAGCCCCAGGAGCACCAGCTACCCCTGCTCCAGTACAAGCCCCAGCAGCGCCAGCTACCCACGGCACCACTCCAAGCTCCAGCAGCATCACCTACTCCAGTTCCTGTCCAAGTCCCAGCAGCGCCAGTTACCCCAGCTTCAATGCAAGCCCCAGCACTGCCAGCTACCCACGGCACCAGTACAAGCCCCAGCAGCATCAGCTACTCCGGTTCCTGTCCAAGCCCCAGCACTGCCACTACTCCTGCTCCAGTACAAGCCCCAGCACTCCCAGCTACCCCTGCTCCAGTACAAGCCCCAGCACCGCCAGCTACCGCTGCTCCAGAACAAGCCCCAGTACTGCCAGCTACCCCTGCTCAAGAAAAAGCCCCAGCACTGCCAGCTACCCCTGCTCCAGTACAAGCCGCAGCACTGCCAGCTACCCCTGCTCCAGTACAAGCCCCAGCACTGCCAGCTACCCCTGCTCCAGTACAAGCCCCAGCACTGCCAGCTACCCCTGCTCCAGTTCAAGCCCCAGCACTGCCAGCTACCCCTGCTCCAGTACAAGCCCCAGCACTGCCAGCTACCCCTGCTCCAGTACAAGCCCCAGTACTGCCAGCTACCCCTGCTCCAGTACAAGCCACAGCACTGCCAGCTACCCCTACTCCAGTACAAGCCCCAGTACTGCTAGCTACCCCTGCTCCAGTACAAGCCCCAGCACTGCCAGCTACCCCTGCTGCAGTACAAGCCACAGCACTGCCAGCTACCCACGGTGCCAGTACAAGCCCCAGGAGCACCAGCTACCCCTGCTCCAGGACAAGCCCCAGCACTGCCAGCTACCCCTGCTCCAGTTCAAGCCCCAGCACCGCCAGCTACCCCTGCTCCAGTTCAAGCCCCAGCACCGCCAGCTACCCCTGCTCCAGTACAAGCCCCAGCACTGCCAGCTACCCCTGCTCCAGTACAAGCCCCAGCACTGCCTGCTAGCCCTGCTCCAGTACAAGCCCGAGCACTGCCAGCTACCCCTGCTCCAGTACAAGCCCCAGCACTGCCAGCTACCTTTGCTGCAGTACAAGCCAAAGCACTTTCAGGTACCCATGGTGCCAGTACAAGGCCCAGGAGCACCAGCTAACCCTGCTCCAGAACAAGCCCCAGCACTGCCAGCTACCCCTGCTCCAGTACAAGCCCCAGCACTGCCAGCTACCCCTGCTCCAGTACAAGCCCCAGGAGCACCAGCTACCCCTGCTCCAGAACAAGCCCCAGCACTGCCAGCTACCCCTGCTCCAGTACAAGCCCCAGCACTGCCAGCTACCCCTGCTCCAGAACAAGCCCCAGCACTGCCAGCTACCCCTGCTCCAGTTCAAACCCCAGCACCGCCAGCTACCCCTGCTCCAGTTCAAGCCCCAGCACCGCCAGCTACCCCTGCTCCAGTACAAGCCCCAGGAGCACCAGCTACCCCGGTTCCTGTACAAGCCCCAGCAGCACCAGCTACCCACGGCACCACTCCAAGCCCCAGCACTGCCAGCTACCCCTGCTCCAGTTCAAACCCCAGCACCGCCAGCTACCCCTGCTCTAGTTCAAGCCCCAGCACCGCCAGCTACCCCTGCTCCAGTACAAGCCCCAGCACTGCCAGCTACCCCTGCTCCAGTACAAGCCCCAGCACTGCCAGCTACCCCTGCTCCAGTACAAGCCCCAGTACTGCCAGCTACCCCTGCTCCAGTACAAGCCACAGCACTGCCAGCTACCCCTACTCCAGTACAAGCCCCAGTACTGCTAGCTACCCCTGTTCCAGTACAAGCCCCAGCACTGCCAGCTACCCCTGCTGCAGTACAAGCCACAGCACTGCCAGCTACCAATGGTGCCAGTACAAGCCCCAGGAGCACCAGCTACCCCTGCTCCAGGACAAGCCCCAGCACTGCCAGCTACCCCTGCTCCAGTTCAAGCCCCAGCACTGCCAGCTACCCCTGCTCCAGTACAAGCCCCAGCACTGCCAGCTACCCCTGCTCCAGTACAAGCCCAAGGAGCACCAGCTACCCCTGCTCCAGAACAAGCCCCAGCACTGCCAGCTACCCCTGCTCCAGTACAAGCCCCAGCACTGCCAGCTACCCCTGCTCCAGAACAAGCCCCAGCACTGCCAGCTACCCCTGCTCCAGTTCAAACCCCAGCACCGCCAGCTACCCCTGCTCCAGTTCAAGCCCCAGCACCGCCAGCTACCCCTGCTCCAGTACAAGCCCCAGCACTGCCAGCTACCCCTGCTCCAGTACAAGCCCCAGGAGCACCAGCTACCCCTGCTCCAGAACAAGCCCCAGCACTGCCAGCTACCCCTGCTCCAGTACAAGCCCCAGCACTGCCAGCTACCCCTGCTCCAGAACAAGCCCCAGCACTGCCAGCTACCCCTGCTCCAGTTCAAACCCCAGCACCGCCAGCTACCCCTGCTCCAGTTCAAGCCCCAGCACCGCCAGCTACCCCTGCTCCAGTACAAGCCCCAGGAGCACCAGCTACCCCGGTTCCTGTACAAGCCCCAGCAGCACCAGCTACCCACGGCACCACTCCAAGCCCCAGCAGCATCACCTACTCCAGTTCCTGTCCAAGTCCCAGCAGCGCCAGTTACCCCAGCTTCAATGCAAGCCCCAGCACTGCCAGCTACCCACGGCACCAGTACAAGCCCCAGCAGCATCAGCTACTCCGGTTCCTGTCCAAGACCCAGCACTGCCACTACTCCTGCTCCAGTACAAGCCCCAGCACTGCCAGCTACCCCTGCTCCAGTACAAGCCCCAGCACTGCCAGCTACCCCTGCTCCAGTACAAGCCCCAGCACCGCCAGCTACCGCTGCTCCAGAACAAGCCCCAGTACTGCCAGCTACCCCTGCTCAAGAACAAGCCCCAGCACTGCCAGCTACCCCTGCTCCAGTACAAGCCCCAGCACTGCCAGCTACCCCTGCTCCAGTACAAGCCCCAGCACTGCCAGCTACCCCTGCTCCAGTACAAGCCCCAGCACTGCCAGCTACCCCTGCTCCAGTTCAAGCCCCAGCACTGCCAGCTACCCCTGCTCCAGTACAAGCCCCAGCACTGCCAGCTACCCCTGCTCCAGTACAAGCCACAGCACTGCCAGCTACCCACGGTGCCAGTACAAGCCCCAGGAGCACCAGCTACCCCTGCTCCAGAACAAGCCCCAGCACTGCCAGCTACCCCTGCTCCAGTACAAGCCCCAGCACTGCCAGCTACCCCTGCTCCAGAACAAGCCCCAGCACTGCCAGCTACCCCTGCTCCAGTTCAAACCGCAGCACCGCCAGCTACCCCTGCTCCAGTTCAAGCCCCAGCACCGCCAGCTACCCCTGCTCCAGTACAAGCCCCAGCACTGCCAGCTACCCCTGCTCCAGTACAAGCCCCAGCACTGCCAGCTACCCCTGCTCCAGTTCAAGCCCCAGCACCGCCAGCTACCCCTTCTCCAGTACAAGCCCCAGCACTGCCAGCTACCCCTGCTCCAGTACAAGCCAAAGCACTTTCAGCTACCCACGGTGCCAGTACAAGCCCCAGGAGCACCAGCTACCCCTGCTCCAGAACAAGCCCCAGCACTGCCAGCTACCCCTGCTCCAGTACAAGCTCCAGCACTGCCAGCTACCCCTGCTCCAGTACAAGCCCCAGTACTGCCAGCTACCCCTGCTCCAGAACAAGCCCCAGCACTGCCAGCTACCCCTGCTCCAGTACAAGCCCCAGCACTGCCAGCTACCACTGCTCCAGAACAAGCCCCAGCGCTGCCAGCTACCCCTGCTCCAGTACAAGCCACAGCACTGCCAGCTACCCCTACTCCAGTACAAGCCCCAGTACTGCTAGCTACCCCTGTTCCAGTACAAGCCCCAGCACTGCCAGCTACCCCTGCTGCAGTACAAGCCACAGCACTGCCAGCTACCCACGGTGCCAGTACAAGCCCCAGGAGCACCAGCTACCCCTGCTCCAGGACAAGCCCCAGCACTGCCAGCTACCCCTGCTCCAGTTCAAGCCCCAGCACTGCCAGCTACCCCTGCTCCAGTACAAGCCCCAGCACTGCCAGCTACCCCTGCTCCAGTACAAGCCCCAGGAGCACCAGCTACCCCTGCTCCAGAACAAGCCCCAGCACTGCCAGCTACCCCTGCTCCAGTACAAGCCCCAGCACTGCCAGCTACCCCTGCTCCAGAACAAGCCCCAGCACTGCCAGCTACCCCTGCTCCAGTTCAAACCCCAGCACCGCCAGCTACCCCTGCTCCAGTTCAAGCCCCAGCACCGCCAGCTACCCCTGCTCCAGTACAAGCCCCAGCACTGCCAGCTACCCCTGCTCCAGTACAAGCCCCAGGAGCACCAGCTACCCCTGCTCCAGAACAAGCCCCAGCACTGCCAGCTACCCCTGCTCCAGTACAAGCCCCAGCACTGCCAGCTACCCCTGCTCCAGAACAAGCCCCAGCACTGCCAGCTACCCCTGCTCCAGTTCAAACCCCAGCACCGCCAGCTACCCCTGCTCCAGTTCAAGCCCCAGCACCGCCAGCTACCCCTGCTCCAGTACAAGCCCCAGGAGCACCAGCTACCCCGGTTCCTGTACAAGCCCCAGCAGCACCAGCTACCCACGGCACCACTCCAAGCCCCAGCAGCATCACCTACTCCAGTTCCTGTCCAAGTCCCAGCAGCGCCAGTTACCCCAGCTTCAATGCAAGCCCCAGCACCGCCAGCTACCCCTGCTCCAGTACAAGCCCCAGGAGCACCAGCTACCCCGGTTCCTGTACAAGCCCCAGCAGCACCAGCTACCCACGGCACCACTCCAAGCCCCAGCAGCATCACCTACTCCAGTTCCTGTCCAAGTCCCAGCAGCGCCAGTTACCCCAGCTTCAATGCAAGCCCCAGCACTGCCAGCTACCCACGGCACCAGTACAAGCCCCAGCAGCATCAGCTACTCCGGTTCCTGTCCAAGACCCAGCACTGCCACTACTCTTGCTCCAGTACAAGCCCCAGCACTGCCAGCTACCCCTGCTCCAGTACAAGCCCCAGCACCGCCAGCTACCGCTGCTCCAGAACAAGCCCCAGTACTGCCAGCTACCCATGCTCAAGAACAAGCCCCAGCACTGCCAGCTACCCCTGCTCCAGTACAAGCCCCAGCACTGCCAGCTACCCCTGCTCCAGTACAAGCCCCAGCACTGCCAGCTACCCCTGCTCCAGTACAAGCCCCAGGAGCACCAGCTACCCCTGCTCCAGAACAAGCCCCAGCACTGCCAGCTACCCCTGCTCCAGTACAAGCCCCAGCACTGCCAGCTACCCCTGCTCCAGAACAAGCCCCAGCACTGCCAGCTACCCCTGCTCCAGTTCAAACCCCAGCACCGCCAGCTACCCCTGCTCTAGTTCAAGCCCCAGCACCGCCAGCTACCCCTGCTCCAGTACAAGCCCCAGCACTGCCAGCTACCCCTGCTCCAGTACAAGCCCCAGCACTGCCAGCTACCCCTGCTCCAGTACAAGCCCCAGTACTGCCAGCTACCCCTGCTCCAGTACAAGCCACAGCACTGCCAGCTACCCCTACTCCAGTACAAGCCCCAGTACTGCTAGCTACCCCTGTTCCAGTACAAGCCCCAGCACTGCCAGCTACCCCTGCTGCAGTACAAGCCACAGCACTGCCAGCTACCCACGGTGCCAGTACAAGCCCCAGGAGCACCAGCTACCCCTGCTCCAGGACAAGCCCCAGCACTGCCAGCTACCCCTGCTCCAGTTCAAGCCCCAGCACTGCCAGCTACCCCTGCTCCAGTACAAGCCCCAGCACTGCCAGCTACCCCTGCTCCAGTACAAGCCCCAGGAGCACCAGCTACCCCTGCACCAGAACAAGCCCCAGCACTGCCAGCTACCCCTGCTCCAGTACAAGCCCCAGCACTGCCAGCTACCCCTGCTCCAGAACAAGCCCCAGCACTGCCAGCTACCCCTGCTCCAGTTCAAACCCCAGCACCGCCAGCTACCCCTGCTCCAGTTCAAGCCCCAGCACCGCCAGCTACCCCTGCTCCAGTACAAGCCCCAGGAGCACCAGCTACCCCGGTTCCTGTACAAGCCCCAGCAGCACCAGCTACCCACGGCACCACTCCAAGCCCCAGCAGCATCACCTACTCCAGTTCCTGTCCAAGTCCAAGCAGCGCCAGTTACCCCAGCTTCAATGCAAGCCCCAGCACTGCCAGCTACCCACAGCACCAGTACAAGCCCCAGCAGCATCAGCTACTCCGGTTCCTGTCCAAGACCCAGCACTGCCACTACTCCTGCTCCAGTACAAGCCCCAGCACTGCCAGCTACCCCTGCTCCAGTACAAGCCCCAGCACTGCCAGCTACCCCTGCTCCAGTACAAGCCCCAGCACTGCCAGCTACCGCTGCTCCAGAACAAGCCCCAGTACTGCCAGCTACCCCTGCTCAAGAACAAGCCCCAGCACTGCCAGCTACCCCTGCTCCAGTACAAGCCCCAGCACTGCCAGCTACCCCTGCTCCAGTACAAGCCCCAGCACTGCCAGCTACCCCTGCTCCAGTACAAGCCCCAGCACTGCCAGCTACCCCTGCTCCAGTTCAAGCCCCAGCACTGCCAGCTACCCCTGCTCCAGTACAAGCCCCAGCACTGCCAGCTACCCCTGCTCCAGTACAAGCCACAGCACTGCCAGCTACCCACGGTGCCAGTACAAGCCCCAGGAGCACCAGCTACCCCTGCTCCAGAACAAGCCCCAGCACTGCCAGCTACCCCTGCTCCAGTACAAGCCCCAGCACTGCCAGCTACCCCTGCTCCAGAACAAGCCCCAGCACTGCCAGCTACCCCTGCTCCAGTTCAAACCGCAGCACCGCCAGCTACCCCTGCTCCAGTTCAAGCCCCAGCACCGCCAGCTACCCCTGCTCCAGTACAAGCCCCAGCACTGCCAGCTACCCCTGCTCCAGTACAAGCCCCAGCACTGCCAGCTACCCCTGCTCCAGTTCAAGCCCCAGCACCGCCAGCTACCCCTTCTCCAGTACAAGCCCCAGCACTGCCAGCTACCCCTGCTCCAGTACAAGCCAAAGCACTTTCAGCTACCCACGGTGCCAGTACAAGCCCCAGGAGCACCAGCTACCCCTGCTCCAGAACAAGCCCCAGCACTGCCAGCTACCCCTGCTCCAGTACAAGCTCCAGCACTGCCAGCTACCCCTGCTCCAGTACAAGCCCCAGTACTGCCAGCTACCCCTGCTCCAGAACAAGCCCCAGCACTGCCAGCTACCCCTGCTCCAGTACAAGCCCCAGCACTGCCAGCTACCCCTGCTCCAGAATAAGCCCCAGCGCTGCCAGCTACCCCTGCTCCAGTACAAGCCCCAGTACTGCCAGCTACCCCTGCTCCAGAACAAGCCCCAGCACTGCCAGCTACCCCTGCTCCAGTACAAGCCCCAGTACTGCCAGCTACCCCTGCTCCAGAACAAGCCACAGCACTGCCAGCTACCCCTGCTCCAGTACAAGCCCCAGTACTGCCAGCTACCCCTGCTCCAGTACAAGCTCCAGCACTGCCAGCTACCCACGGTGCCAGTACAAGCCCCAGGAGCACCAGCTACCCCTGCTCCAGAACAAGCCCCAGCACTGCCAGCTACCCCTGCTCCAGTTCAAGCCCCAGCACCACCAGCTACCCCTGCTCCAGTTCAAGCCCCAGCACCGCCAGCTACCCTTGCTCCAGTACAAGCCCCAGCACCGCCAGCTACCCCTGCTCCAGTACAAGCCCCAGCACTGCCAGCTACCCCTGCTCCAGTACAAGCCCCAGCACTGCCAGCTACCCCTGCTCCAGTACAAGCCACAGCACTGCCAGCTACCCACGGTGCCAGTACAAGCCCCAGGAGCACCAGCTACCCCTGCTCCAGGACAAGCCCCAGCACTGCCAGCTACCCCTGCTCCAGTTCAAGCCCCAGCACCGCCAGCTACCCCTGCTCCAGTACAAGCCCCAGCACTGCCATTTACCCCTGCTCCAGTACAAGCTCCAGCACTGCCAGCTACCCCTGCTCCAGTACAAGCCCCAGCACTGCCAGCTACCCCTGCTCCAGTACAAGCCCCAGCACTGCCAGCTACCCCTGCTCCAGTACAAGCCCCAGCACTGCCAGCTACCCCTGCTCCAGTACAAGCCCCAGTACTGCCATCTACCCCTGCTCCAGAACAAGCCCCAGCACTGCCAGCTACCCCTGCTCCAGTACAAGCCCCAGCACTGCCAGCTAACCCTGCTCCAGTACAAGCCCCAGCACTGCCAGCTACCCACGGTGCCAGTACAAGCCTCAGCACTGCCAGCTACCCCTGCTCCAGAACAAGCCCCAGGACTGCCAGCTACCCCTGCTCCAGTACAAGCCCCAGCAGCGCCAGCTACCCACGTTGCCAGTACAAGGCCCAGGAGCACCAGCTACCCACGGTGCCAGTACAAGGCCCAGGAGCACCAGCTACCCCTCCTCCAGTACAAGCCCTGGTCTGTGCCAGTTAATGTGTTTATTCTTGGTCCCTTGTCCAATCAGCTCCAGCTTTATGTCCAGTCCCCATTGTCCCCTGTTCAGTCTCCAGTCTAGTCCCCATTAGTGTCTAATGTTCAGCCTATGCTCCAGTTGTCAGGGTGCAGCAAGGAAGAACGAGGAGAGTGGACGCAAGTGCGAATGTGTTTATTAAACAGATAACAAACAAATAAACTGAAACTAAACTAAAAACAAGAAACACGGGGAACAGAGACGCAACCATAACAGACTTACTAAGTACAAGAACCGACACGAGAAAAAGGGAGCACGGACTATAAATAGTGGAACACACACAAGGGAAACAGAAAACACCTGGGGCTAAGGGGTGGAGTTACAAATGAACACAGGTGAGGGCAAGAAACACTAAGGAACACAGGTCACGTGGGAGACACACTCACAGGCACAAGCAGCAGACAGGCACAGAAAAGGTAAATAAACACAGAAACATGAGAACAGACAGGGACCACGTGACACCAGTCCAGTCTGCATTCCAGTCCCCTGTCCAGTCTCCGTCCCTGTTTTCTGTTCAGTCTTGTGTCCAGTATCTGTTTTTCCTAGGTCCAGTCTCCCATTCAGTCTCTGGTCTTGATACTTGTGCTTCCAGGCCCCTCTCTTCTGCCTGCCCCTGGTATTCAGTGTTAAATGCCTCATGAGTTGCACATTTAGGGGAGGCTTCTGTCACAACCTTGCCATGTTCCTTGTTGTTTCTCTTCTGTGCTAATATTTCTGTGTTTGTTTACCTATCCCCTCAGTGCCTGTGTCATTCCCCACGTGGTCCTGCGTGTTCCCCACATTCCTCTCATTTGTAGCTCCGCCCGCTCATTACTTTTTCTCAGGTATTCCCTGTTTCCTTTCCCGCCTTGTGTGTGTATTTAAGCTCCTGTGTCTTTTGTCAGTTAGTTTGTCAGTTCTGGTACATTGTGATGTCAGTTCAGGTTGCTTGTGGTGTTCTTTTTGTACCAAGAGTTTCTGTTTTTGGTTCATTGTTTGTTTGTTTTCGTTTTTAATAAATATTACTTGCATTTGCGTCTGCTCTCCGCATCTTTCTCTGCTGCAACCCAGTGCATATTGTGCAATATTGCATGGCACATATCTTACTTATTGATTCCCATAAAGTATTCAGATAATGTTTAAAAATATATAAAAATGTATTAAAATATGTGGGGGGAGGTGGGGGTAGATTGAATTAAAGAATCTGATACAATGCATTACAAGTGCTATGCTTAAATTTGTAAAAATGATCACATTTGGTTCAGGGCCCTTAATCTAAATTTAGCTTAGGTCTCCAAGGAAGTCTGGACCGGCTCTAACCAGAAGCAACAAAACCTCAAAACATCTTTAAACGTCCACCAAAAGTGTTCTTTTTCTTAAGGGAAGGATATAGTTTTTTGTAAACAGCACAATAATTAGCTTTATGAAAATGCTCTATTTATCTGTCCGCTGGTCATTCCTCATGATAGACTGTGGCTTCCTCAGGCTCTGTGTTTTGTTAAGATGTCAGCTATGGTCAACAATAGCTCAAATAAAGAAGCTTTACTTTGATATCCAGCCTTGTTTTTGAGTGAGTTTGCTACTGTATAACAATTGAGCTTTAATGTAATAATACTGAGAGATGTAGATTATTTAACTTAACACAAAACTTTGTTTAGTTAAACTTTTTTTAGTCTTTTATTTGTAGATTTTAATTGAAAGAAGTGTAGTTCTTGATATAATGCTAAATGCTAGATCTCTGCCACATTAGGCAGGGGAGAACTATGCCCAACTGTGTCACCAAGTTTGGTGATTTTCCTGTTCAAACATACACCTGGATCTACTATTGCCATGTGGTTGTTGTAGGATTATTTGAGTAGGAAAATAATTACAACCTTAATTTATTATCTAGTGTAGTTCCTGTTTAGAAGCTTATTTCAGTAATTAATTGAAAACATGGAGTGTTACAATTTACATGAGTAAAATATGTGAAAAAGTCTTTTATTAAAAACTTTTGCACAGATGAAATAATATGCAGGTAAGGTAGTTATTATGTCTTAATAACTAGTGACTGATACAAGCAGACTATAATGGAAGACATATGACACAGATATACACAGATATACAGATATATAAGGGGCACACTTCTAATTTGGCACCCCTAGTCAACTTAAACAATAAAAAACACACCTGGTATATTTTACCATTTAATTTTCCTCTGGATGTAGAATGGATGATCCTAAAAGTGGGTCAAGTCTACACATCATACTCCCTAACAAGCATTTTGCTAACATGGCTCTGCAACCTGGTGAGCTAAAGCTAAACCCAGAGAGATAAAGCTAAACCTGGAGATCTAAAGCTAAACCCGGAAAATTAAGGCTGAATCCCAATTGCATACTAATACATACTAATACTCTAAAGAAGGAATTCTCAACTTTTGGCAACTCATGGCTAACTTAACCCACCGCAAAACCTTCCACGGCCACATGAATAATTCAATTATCATTTAAAATCAACCATAACATACAGCACAACCATACATATAGTTTTCTGTTCCTGTGCAGGTGGAATCTAGTGCTAGGTACTCATTTTGGTTTATGCTTGCTTTTCTTGGTTCTCTTGGTCAGAGAAACATTGGCTGCTTTACTTGTAGATGGTCCAGCTTCAGGGCTTCAGTGTTGTGAAAGACCATTTTTAATCATTTATCCATGATGTGTTAAACACATAGCACAGGACAACCGCTTCACTTAGAGTCTATTTAACATAATAACTAGCTTAACAAGCTTCTTAGATACCTCTGACTGTATTCAATTCAATTCAATTTTATTTATAAAGAGCCTTTTTACATCAGAAGTTATCACAAAGCAGCTTTACAGAGAAAAACAGGTCCACGCCTCTAATGAGCAGCACCACAGAGATGCCAATTATTGTGGTGAAAACAGTGGTAAGGAAAAACTCCCTTACTGTACTAAATACTGTAATATGCCAAAACAATCAATAATCTCAACCTAAACATCTTCTGTTTTCCAAATTAATTAAATAAGTGTGTCACATCTTAAATTACATCTGTATCTATATATTTGAAGACTTTTAACTTTTTTTAAATACAAAAAATATTTAGGACTGCAGCCCCTTGCAGTACCTCTGTGACCCATTTTGCAATAATAAAAAGTGATAAAACATTTTCCAGCAGGTTATTCTATTAGCATTTGTATTTATTTTTCTTTCGTTTTCTTTATATATCAGAATAATGTATTACATATTGTATTTTTGAATGTGTTGCTAATGCAGCAAAAAGGGCATTTCTTCAACTACCTGTTGCACTTAATTGCAATTAACATGTGTAGCTCCTCCCTTTCCATTTTGCATTGCACTGATCGGTTCTGAGTGTATATTGTAGATTTGAGTATACATAATTTTTACACTTCTGTCTGGACCTGTTACTCAAAAAGCAAAAGCACAAAGCACACCTCAGGTGACTCTGTTTGTGGCGTGCTTGCAGAAATGGCTTCTTTCACATCACTCTCCTATGCAGCTTCTCCTTGTGCAAAGTGCGCTGTATTGTTGACCGATGCACACTGACACCATCTGCAGCAAGATGATGCTGCAGCTCTTTGGAGGTGGTCTGTGGATTGTCCTTGACTGTTCTCACCATTCTTCTTCTCTGCCTTTCTGATATTTTTCTTGGCCTGCCACTTCTGGGCTTAACAAGAACTGTCCCTGTGGTCTTCCATTTCCTTACTATGTTCCTCACAGTGGAAACTGACAGGTTAAATCTCTGAGACAACTTTTTCTATCCTTCCCCTGAACAACTATCTTGAACAATCTTTGTTTTTAGATCATTTGAGAGTTGAGAGTTTTGATGAGCCCATGATGCCGCTCTTCAGAGGAGATTCAAATAGGAGAACAACTTGCAATTGGCCACCTTAAATACCTTTTCTCATGATTGGATACATCTGGCTATGAAGTTCAAAGCTCAATGAGGTTACCAAACCAATGTCTGTTGCAAACACCCAAATATTTAGAACTAAAAATAATTAAGATTAATAGGGGTGCCCAAACTTTTTCATATGACTGTATAGCCTGTCACCTAGTGTAGCAACTGGCTTCGATGACGGACTTAAAATCATGATGCTGCATCATGTTCGTGAGGATCCATGGCCCACAGTCCACCCGTACCCCCTCTTCTGGCTCAGCGCACAGCTTTCCTACTACTAAATGCTGAGCGCTGGCCTGAAGGGAAACAGAACACATGAGGGACTTGAACTTGTGTCTATGAGCTGGTATGAGCTAGTAAATATCAGAACCTTAGCAAACCCCTAAACATCTGTGAATCATAACCACAATTGGAGTAAAACGCTAAAAATGCAGCTTCTCTGTTTTAAGGCTGTGTGGTGCCACAGTCTTGTAGACTAATTTTTGTTTGCCACTGATAGAGGGCTGTCTGTCCCATGTGTTTTTTAGAATATTAAAAACACACCCAGATCACTCTTAGAGAGATTTAAATAGAGCATTTTGTTCATTTTGAGGAGTTTTTTAATCATATTACATGCTGTTTATAGTTATATACAAACACACAGTATATCAAAATGTGTTTCCAGGGGCTTTAAATCTTGTACTAATACTCAACAACCATGAAACTCTAGATGAGTCAGAAACTTTTTGGAAATATGTGAACTGTACATTAATATAAAAAAATGTTTTAATCTTCTTTTCCAAATTAGCAGAATATGTTATTATATAAAAAAATCCAACTTTTATAAAGGAGATATCCTCACCACTCTTACAAGACATTAATGACAAAATTCCGCCTAAATATTCAAATCTCTTACAAAATCCATTGATTCAGCAATCGTTTAAAAAAGTGTCTCTGTACAGTTTTGTATCATAAAAACCTCAACAAAGAATTATCACAAATAAGCTACAAATTACACTCTAATTGTATGGGTAAAAATTATGGTAAAAAAATATATTTTTATACCTGGACTGGATCAGTTGTTATACATTCCAGATACACTGATGCTTGGGGGACAAACGATACACACTGATAAGAAAATGCTGAACAAAGCAAATGTCTGTGTTTTAAACTGTGGAATATGATAAAAAAGAGAATAGAACTTTTCCTTCCATTTGGTGTTTTAGTGGGTGCAATGTTGAGATGAAGACTGACATAAATGCAGGTTAGTTATGTTTGATTTGTCAGAAAACACAGGAATCACAAGCTTACAGTGATTATTGAAATCTGTTGGATAGGATATTTTCATTATATATAATTTTTACTGCTTCTTGTTTTAAAAAATTCATTAGCATCTCTGTTGTGAAAAAACTTTGTGTTAAAAGGCAGAGAAAAATGACTCATAACAGATGTCCTCTCAGGGTTTGTAGCTGTTTAAGGGAGCATGTATTCTTATATGGAGATGAATTAGAGCCAAAATGAAAAGTAATCACAATGGAAAAATTTAGTGATCCACAAAATGCATTGTTTTCCACAGTAGCATGCAGAATACGTGCTAAAAGAAAATGCAAAAACACTATTACATTACATTTCACTGCACTTTAATTCTTTACTGAAAAACAATACACAAGAAATTACATTTCCAAAACCAAATGCTGAATTTGTGCTGAAAATGTAATCAAGACACAGCTGTATTGCTTTTCAAACATAAATGCCTCCTCTAAATGTAATGCTCACGAGATTGCTGTTAAACACTGATGTGTAGAAAAGTACCACAATGAAAGTGAAAGCTCCAGTACACTGAATTAATGTCATCCAATCTCCTAACAAAAAAACAGTGTGTGTGGATTTGTATTTAAAATGAGAAACACTGAATTTGTGTCTGAACACAAACCTCCTTAAAATGCAATCAGTCCAAATGCAGTGTATTTTACTATGTGGTGCTGCAAGTGTGAAAATGTAAATCCAAATGCACAGCAGCGCAGAATTCGTGCCAAAAATAAATGTAATCACTACCCAATCAGAACCCACTACTGAAATTGGGGCGGGGCTGAGTCAGAAGCGAGAACCACAGCTATACTTTAACCAGTACTGGTCTCCGGTCGATTGTCTGGGGTTCACTTCAAGGGGATTTGGGTGTGGAAGCTATCCGAGCCCGGGTCTGAGTGGGGTGGTCTGGGTGTGTTTGGATAACTTTTTTTACGTGAAGCCTTCACTTAATGAGTTATTTTTAACTGGTGTCTTTTCAGCCCTGCCCCAATTTCAGTAGTGGGTTCTGATTAGACAGTGAGTACATTTTATTTTGGCACAAACACCACGCTGCTCCTAGACGAAATGCAATCCTGTGCATTGTGATTTGATCTTTGCAGTGCCACACAGTGAAATAAAATGCTGTAGAGCTGATTGGACTTTAAGGTGGCTTGTGTGCAATTCTGACACAAATTCAGTGTTTCTTATTTTAAATACAAATCCACACACACCATTTTTTTGTTCAGAGATTGGGTGACAATAAATCAATGTATTGGAGCTTTGACTATTCATTGTGGCAACTTCTCCTCACATCAGTGTTCAAAAGCAATCTTGTGAGTATTGCATTTAGAGGAGGCATTTATGTTTGAAAAGCAATTCAGCTGTGTCTTGATTACATTTCGTATTGTATTGTATTTAATTCTGACACAAATTCAGTGTTTGGATTTGAAAATGTAAATTCTTGTGTATTGTGTGCAGTGAAATGTAATGGTGGTTTTAGATTTCATTTTGCTACATATTCTGCATGTTAGTGTGGAAAAGCAATGTATCTTGTGCTTTGTATTTACATTTATCCACAGTAGTGTTTGCTTTTCAATTAGGTACTAATTCTTCTCCATATTCTTACATGTCTGCTTTGTGTCCGTTGAAGATAAAGGTTATCCTTCTCTGGGAAGAGAACCCCTACTGGATGGAACCAGTGGTGGAGCTGTTGCCCTAGGTAGCACTCCCTCCTGAGAGATCTGAGAACAGGGAAATAGGAAACAACAGCCAAAGATTCATTTGATAGGAAGATTTGCATGTTTCCAGTACTTATTTTACATAAAGCTATTCCCTAAATTTCCACTGGTTTAAGTGCATACAGTACCTATAAAAAGCATTCTCCCTCTTGGATGTTTCGTCTTACTTTCTTTATAAACTGAATCACGCTTAATATAATTTGCTTTTCTCACAAGAATGTACAATGTCAAGGTGAAAACAGATTTCTACAAAGAAATTTTAATAAAAATGTGTATTAAATGTAAAATAAGTGATTAGCTCCTCAAAATTACTCAATTTTATTTATTAACCACATTTAGTTTATTGTTTCAATCAGTTAAGCCAGACACACTGAGTTCTTTTCTATGCACAAAAAAAAGTTTCTTATTGTACACGATGTTTACGTCAAATCATGCAAATTTGCAGTTTTCACATCATACTATTACCCAATAGTTGTTTTCAACTTCAAATTAAAGTCATAGTTTATGATTCCATTATTAGAATGATATCATTTATTCTTAGTCGTCAAAAGATAACACACATGTACAAATCCACAATGATTTTTGCTGTGCCCTGACATAAAACCCAGTAATACTGTTTCTTGTAAAAAAAAAAAAAAACATTTTCTCAACATACAATCACTACCTTAAAATGTATTTTATTAGGATTTTAAATGATATACCAACAACAAAGTAGTTGAAAAAGTCGAATAAAAATTATATTTTTTTCTAAATTTTGAACAAATAAAAATATTAATATAGGAGCTAAACACAATTTAAATTTTATTTAAATAAAATTGGGAAAACCATGTATTATTTTCGCTCCACTTCACAATTATGTGCTACTTTGTATTGGTCTATTACTTTTGCAAGCCGCTGTATATGTCTGGTTAAGTATGTGAAATACATATATTAAAGTATACAAAACAATTCAAACTAATCTAGCTCTGTGTCAAAAAGCTGTGATTGTACACTCTTGGTGGCAACAACTGCATCAAGCTTTACCGATAACTGGCATTGAGTCTTTCACATCTCTGTGAAGGAATTTGGTTCCACTCTTCTTTACAGAATTATTTTAATTCAGACACAAATCAGAGGATTTTCCAGCATAAACAGCCTGTTTAAAATCATGCCACAGCATCTTAATCAGACTGTGACTAGGCCACTCCAACACTTTTTTGAGCCATTCAGAGGTGGACCAGTTTGTGTGCTTTGGATCATTGTTCTGAGCTTGAGGTTACAAACAGATATTCAGACTTTCTCCTTCAGGATTGTGTGATAAACAGCAGAAATCCTGGATCCGTATGTTACAGCAAGTTGTCCAGGCCCTGAAGCAGCAAAGCAGCCCCAGACCATCACACTGCCACCACCATGTTTTATATTTAGTATGATGAATGTTATTTTTCTGAAATTATGTGTTAGTTTTATGCCAGATGTAACAGACACACACCTTCCAATAAGTTACACTTTTGTCACATCAGTCCAAAGAATATTTACCCAAGATGTTTGTTGATAAATGTGAGACTAGCCTTGGAACTCTCCCACGGACACCATTTTTTTTACCAGTCTCTTTCTTATAATTGAATTAAATCTGACCTTAACTGAGGCAAGTGAGACCTGCAGTTCTTTAAGTGTTGTTTTGGGTTTTTTGTGACCTCCTGGATGAATTGTCCATGCCCTTTTGGAGTATTTTCAGTCAGCCAGCCACTGGGAAGGTTCACCAGTGTTCCATGTTTTTTCAAAGCCTTAGAAATGAATGTGTAACCTTTTTCAGCCTGATAGATGAACAATGGTATAATGTGTTGCTTTTTAAGGTCTTTTATTCGCTTCATGTTGTCAGACAGGTTCTATTTAAGTGATTTCTTAATTTTACAGGTCTGGCAGTAATAAGGTCTGGTTGACGTTAGTAGTGACATTAAACCCAACTTTCCAAGGAACTAACCTTGTTTAAACGAGGGAAGAGCTGCTGGCTCTGTGAACAAAGGAACACGCCGGCCAGATGCATCACATCCCGGCAGAGCTGCGCCGACTCTACCATGGGTGTTGAGCTGGAGCTAAGCTAAAGGCTAAGTGCATGGAGAAACACTGGAGGTCTAAACCATCTGTTCCTTCCGTGGTGATGGGGAATGTGAACACTCTGACCAACAAGACGGATGAACTGGCGGCGCTGGTTAGTAACCAGCATTTTATGCTTCACGGAAACGTGGCTAACCAGCAACATTCCAGATGCGGAAATAGACCCCAAACGGAGCCGAAAAAACAAAGGTGGGGGGCTCATGCTGTTTATGATCATCAGATGGTGTAACCCAGGACATGTAACTGTGAAGGAGATGCCGAGACCACGTGTGACTTCATTCACGCAACCATCGCGAGACTTCAGACACAGCATCCTGAAGCTTTCCTTGCCATCTTGGGGGACTTTAACAACGTCACACTGGATTCAGTACTCCCTGTTTTCTACCAGTATGTGAACTGTCCCACCAGGAAGAACAGAACTATTGATCTCCTTTACTCCAACGTAAAGGATGCAATGACTTCAGGCCGGTCGCTCTTACATCACATATCGTGAAGACCCTGGAACGTCTGCTTCTACACCACCTCAGACCCCAGGTTCAACATGCAATGGACCCCTTACAATTTGCCTACAGAGAGAAAGTGGGAATGGATGATGCCATACTGTACTTTCTCCACCGGACCCACTCTCATCTGGACAGAAGAGGCAGCACTGTGAGAGTCATGTTCTTTGATTTTTCCTGTGCTTTCAACACCATTCAGCCTCTCCTACTGAAAGACAAGCTGGTGGGGTTGAAGGTGGATCCATATTTGGTCTCCTGGATCACAGACTACCTCACTGACAGACCTCAGTATGTCAGGTTGAAGGACTAGAGACTGTGGTCTGCAGCACAGGAGCACCACAGGGGACTGTGCTCTCCCCGTTCCTTTTCACACTCTACACCTGACCTCAGACGTCCAGTACAACTCTCCAGTACTCCAGTACAAGTTTTCGGACGACACTGCCATTGTGGCCTGTATACGGGGAGGAAAGGAGAAGGACTACAGACACCTTGTGAAAGACTTTGTGGTGTGGTGAAATAGGAACAGCCTGCTGTTGAACACCTCCAAGGCCAAGTAGATGGTGGTGGACTTCCGCAGGGCCAGGCCACCCACACAGCCAGTATCTATTGTGGGAGTTGATGTGGAGATGGTGAAGACCTACAGGTATCTCGGACTGCATCTGGATGATAGGCTGGACTGGTCAGCCATCACAGACGTTTTAACATCTGTCGGAAGCTCCTGCTGATGTTTTATCAGACTGTGGTGTCCAGCTGTCTTTTCTATGCTGTGGTGTGCTGGGGAGGAAGCATGAAGAAGAGGGACGAGATGCGTCTGGACAAGCTGGTCAGGCGGGCGGGGTCCCTGGTTGGTGTGGAGCTGGACTTTGTGGTAACGGTGGCAGAGAGGAGGACACTGCACAAACTACTCTCCATCATTGATGATGATGGTCACCCATTGCATTAATTCATCATGGATGATAGGAGCAGTTTCAGTGGCAGGTTCTTGTCACAGAGCTGCTCTACAGACAGACTGAGAAGATTGTTCGTTCAGAGAGCCATCAGACTCTTCAACTCCTCCCAGTGGAGCCGGAAGAGAGAGGACAGATGAGAAATGAGTCTCATATGTGCTCTCTTAAATCACAGCCTTTTTATCTGTACTGGAAAAACACCCTACACATCTTCACCTTGTGACTTTTTTGCCATTTTACTGTATATACTGTTCATTTGCACCCATGGACACTACAATACGCACCTAACTTAAATACAATACTTGCACAGGTTTATGTTTAATATTGTCATATCTGCTGATACCTCCTATATTTAATTTATTCTTTTACTGCACTAGTTCATATCTACAACTGAATACTTCCACAGTGTCTATAGTTTTTGTATTTATATATTTATGTATATATTTTTAAGTCTCAGTTTAGAATTGTATAGTTTAGAGTCTTATATCCCTCACTGTGCTCTCTTATTCTACTACACTTATTGTTTGTTTTTACTGTGTTTTGTAACTGCTACTGGCTGCTAAATTTCCTTTGGGATTAATAAAGTATCAAACTATCTATTTATCTATCTATCTATCATTTTTATAGATGTATGCTACAAATATAATTATTTATACATCACACTTAGAAAAAGCAACTTATTTACTAAGCAACGACTTAATCAAAGAACTGCCAACAGCATCATCCTATGGTAGCACAGGAGTAAAGACTGCAGCACCAGAACACAGCAACACCTTAGCAAACCAAATAAAGGCAACTTGCTCTAACAGGCCTGGCAGGCACCCGTAAGGGTACAGCGCCTAATCTGAAAAGTTTGGGATAGTTTGAAAAATATCAATAAACTAATAGGGCAGTGTTTTTTATAATTTACTTTATTTTTATTTTATTATCGACAGTATGAACACAAGATGTGTCATGTTTTGTCTATTCAACATTTCATTTAACTGTACATCCATTCATACTTTTTAGGCCTACAACATATTTCAAAACCAAAATGCAACAGAGATAATTTATGCCTAGTAATGAGGTAAAAAAATAAATTATGTGATTTCAGACAGGTGTAGATATATTCCTAAAACTCTGTCGCTATTTTAATGGCGCAGGTGCGAGGCACGAAAAGGCATGACTTTTATATAGACGGGGTGTACGATAGCAATGAGCATTGCAACGTGACCTTGCCCAGGGTATAAGATAAGGCCCACAGTATTTCATTTTTAATGACACTATCAATACTGTCTCAACCCTTACTGATTTCGGTTTATTAAACACAAAAGTACACAAAACAGAATGTAGCTTTGGTAAAAGACAACACCCTGACATTACCCAGTACAAAAATATATAGTCTAGGAGATAATGAGAAAGATGCAATTTTTACAAGTAAACCCTGATTAAAGAGCCTCGGCGCATGCGTATTATAATAAGTAGTTTCAAAAAGCTGTCTTGTTGGCTCATCAAACATTTTAAATTATGTGGTTACATACTGCATGCCAAATATTTGTCAAACTGTTCTTTAACAAAACACTTTAGTTTCTTGTCAAAAAGATTTAGAAATAATGTTCGTAGGATGCTTGACCATTCTTCTTGGCTAAAATGGTAAAGTTCAATAAATCGTAAATTGTAATGAATGTATGTAAATCTATGTAAATTAACCACAATTCTACATTTGCTTACTATCTCCCACGCATGTTTTATTCATATCTGAATAAATGGCTTTAATTAAATAAATGATGTACATCTTACTTACATTGCCTGGTCCTTTGCTTATCAGGGCAAGTTCAGTGGGCTGGTACAAACAGCTTCGTCCAACATACCCATTATAGGGTGATTCTACGTTCATATCTGCAAAAGAGTACATTTATCATTATGCCATGCAAAATGCAGACTTTTTGCACATATACAGGGTGAGTCAAAAGACACACCTTCTCATTCTCGTTTTTCTTTATTTCTTTGTTTAATTTATTTTAACATTGTAGATTTATATTTAAGATATAAAAACAATTAAGGAACGCATTTGGAATTACATATTAAACAGTATAAAAATGTTTGTCCTCCACAATCCCCTGACCTAAACCCAACTGAAAGGGGTTATTTGGAATGAGCTGGAGCTTCACAGCATAAAGAAAAAACAGCAACCTCCAGGAACTCCTTCATAATGCTGAGAAACCTATTTCAGGTGACTCAAAGATAAATGTGGCCATTTAGAAGAATATAAAGTATAAAACATATCAGACAATGAAACTGAACTGAAACACCTGGTTTTAGAGCACAATAATTTATTGTGGTGACGGACAGTTCTGGTGGAAACAGGAGAGTTGAGGTGCACACTGAATTCTGCCGTGATTTAATCTGCCTGGATTTATGTTTTTTGGATACAATCCAGGTTAGCCCCTGAACATCCCTTTCAGACAGCTTCATCTTGAGTCCACAGTTAATCCTGTTGGATGTGGTTGGTCCTTCTTGGTGGTATGCTGACATTACTCTGGATACCGTGGCTCTTGATACATCACTAAGTCTTGCTGTCTTGGTCACAGATGCTCCAGCAAGATGTGCACCAACACGTTTTTGTCCTCTTTTATGTCCTCTTGGTATGTGACCCATAATGTTGTGTGCATTGCAATATTTTGAGCAGAACTGTGCTCTTACCCTGCTAATTGAACCATCACACTCTGCTCTTACTGGTGCAATGTGCAATTAATGAAGATTGGAAACCAGGCTGCTCCAATTTAGCCATGAAACCTCCCACACTAAAATGACAGGTGTTTCAGTTTCATTGTCCACCCCCTGTACATATATATATATATATATATATATATATAATTGCACAAAAAAGTTACAATGGCCCTGATAAAAAACTTTATTTTATTCATTATTTATCAAAAGAGAGACATATATAATTGAATACATATTTTTTCTCTTTATAGATTCTTTTGTTTTAACAAACATTAAAAAAACATTAACACATTTTTTATTAAAAATCTCTGATATTAATGATATTTGAAAAATATAAGGACAGCTATTTGTCATTTATTAAGTTGTTACTGTAAAAGCATATCATAGCAATGAAAAAATATTTTATTTTTCCTAGTTTAGAAAATGTCCAACACAACAAGTACAGCAATAGATGAGATTCTATATCTGATTTTACATCTAAAAGGTGGAACAGGTATTAGTGTTGCTGCAGTGCTGAAAATGAAAACCACTCAAATATTAAGTCAAATCAAAGTTTATATATATAGCCCTTTTTACAACTAATGTATACTAACTGCTCTGTAGTTGTCCTGATAACTGAAGAAACTGTTGAAAGAAGTATAATAAAGTATGCCAAGATGGATTACAGTCACAAAAAGTACAGATTCAAATATTACTCAAACATGTTGTATTGTTGTGTTATAATTCCTACCCATGTTATTTCCCCACCTGTGATGTTCTCATAGACTCCACACCTTGTAGAATTCTGGCTTTCAAGGCTTACTTCATCCATGTTTTCTGTCACTTGATTTAGAGCACACAGCTCAGGAATGGTGTACATGATAAGGAAAACCCAGCCATTGGACACCAAGGCTATGGCCAGTGTTGCGTTGTCCCAGTTTGAATGTCCGGACATCTTGTTGCCATGGATATACATCACAATCCAAACCATCCAAATACAAATGGAGAGGATCCCTGTCACCAAGATGTAAAGTGCGTCTTGCCGGAAGGACTTGTGCGTATGAATCATTGAAGGCACAGCCAAAAGTACCACAGCAACCAAGAGTATCATGACGTAAATGAGTGCCATGGTGAAATCATTTTTGATATTGCAGATATCAGGCTTGAACATCACTCCATTGTCCATCTGTATAATAATAATCCATTCTGTATTGATAATGATCTCCACCAACCAAATACCTAGTCCTCCAAGCCAAAAGAGACATCCTTTAGGGGGTGTTTTATGGCGATCAAGTAGCACCAACCAAAGACCATGCATCAACAGGCAAGCGAAGCAACCCGCAAACATCACTCCGAACACAAACCTCCTAGCTATGCAGGTGGTGCTGTCCTCTCCCACAATGAAAGCTAATGACAAGCCAAAGACCCCCAAACTGAAAATAATGAAGCTGACCTGCAGAGCCAACACACTCTTCCTCCTTTTGTCTGTAACAAATGGCAGACTTGCCACCATTATAACCAGCAGCAAAAAGGAAGTCAAAATCCCAGCACCAGCAACCGCCTCCACCACAATGCCCCAAACTGCCTTCAGGTCACATAGTGTAAAGTAGCGGGGATCAATTGAGGATGGACAGCCAAATGGTGGAATGCTAGACGAATTCATTGCTAGTGTTGTGACTTCAGAAGATGAGCTGACCTGCACAAATACAAAAAGTTCAACTGGTTAGGTTCTACTACAAAACATCCTTGAAAATGACCCTGACCTGTTGAAACTAGGTTCACTAGGTCAAACTCATCAATCTGGTAAAACTGGTAAATCACCATAAATGGTTGGACTGGAATAGGGAATATTTGTGTTTGACTTCAGTTGATTGTTTGAATTCTTTGTCAAGATGGCAAATGAGGACAAGCTTTCATGATAGGCTTTATCGTGGTGGTGGTGGTAAACCAGCTTGGTAAAGGTGGTTAAGCTAGTAGAACAGTTAAACCATCAATTCCACCAGCATAGTGTATATTTATTTCCTGAAAGAAAAAAAGTCTGCCAAACCAGAATGGTTACTCAGTGTTTAATGCTTTTAGCTTTCACTCAGGATAGGAAATTTTTTGCCATGATCTAAATGCAAATTTAAAGTGTTCTGTTATGGCTTTGTAACATTACATTCTCTTTTCTTTTACTCAAGTCCACCAGTTTGGACAATTCAGCTTTCAGTTATGACTTTTAATTCACATTTTACTGTGTCGCTTTTATGTTTGTATTTTTATACTTCATTGGTTGTGGATTATCATAGGGAGGCTAACCTCCACTTGTTCATTATCACATATCACACAAATTACAAATATTTAACACTGTTTAATGGTTTATTGTAAGTAATACAGTATTAAAATGGCAGTAAAGTACAGTAAATGCAGGTATGCTCTATATGGAACATTGCTACATTAAAAATAACAGACATAACAGACAAAACATACATTAAACAGTGATTTACATAGTAAATGTGTTTTACTGTAGTAAATTAACACAGTTACAGCCTGTAATTTAAAATTACAAATTGCCAACTAAATAATAAATAAATGCTGAAAAAATGTGTATGGCACATACCTGACACACGCTGCAAGGTATAACAGGTTATTCACTTCCTTTCTGATGAAAACAACTGTTATTTTTAATGTAGCAATGTTCCATATAGAGCTACATACAGCACACTTGTCCCCACCAGCTCCAGCATTTTTGTGCCACCTTTGAGAAAGAAGGAGAAGGAAACACTCTGTACTATAGTCATTTACATGTGCACCATACTGGCCTGCAGCACCAGCTAGTGGAGCTGAAGGGAATTGTTAAAATAATGGGATACTGATTAGAAAGCTTACAGTTCTTTATTGAAATGCTGTCAGCTCCTAATGATAGAACATGTCTAAAAATACACTTCTGTTGTGGTATTATGATAAAACTAATTAACTGAAATAGTAAGGTGTTTCTTCCATACAGTCAAATATTTTGGTTAGGAAAACTGTTTACAGAATGTAAACATGACCGATTAACCAAAGCATCATAATATATCAAGCTAGCTAACTTGCTGATAAACAATACATGCAATAGAGAGTGACCAGCTTACTAAAGCTAGTTTTAAGTAACATTTTTCTAGCAAAGTTATGTTAGCATTAGCATTATCATAGTGAACATTCTGAAGATTCTGTATACTATACACAATAAAATCAATGCAGACCAAACAAAGCTATAATAATAATATACAGCTCTGGAAAAAGAGACCACTTAAAAATAATGAGAGTCTTTTTACCAAATAGAAAACCTCTGGAATATAATGAAGAGGAAGATGGATGATCACAAGCCATCAAACCAAACTGAACTGTTTTTTGGACCAGGAGTAAAGGCATAAAGTTATCCAAAAGCAGTGTGTAAGACTGGTGGAGGAGAACATGCCAAGATGCATGAAAACTGTGACTAAAAAACAGGGTTATTATGAACTTGTTTTCTCTGCAACATTTCAGCCATTTCTTATTTTCTGCAAATAAATGCTCTAACTGACAATATTTTATTTGAAGAAATGTTGTCTGTAATTTATAGAATAAAACAACAATGTTCATATTTACTCAAGCATATACCTATAAATAGCAAAATTAGAGAAACTGATTCAGACACTTATTTTTTTCCAGAGCTGTATATATGGAGATGTGATTTTGCTAACTTTCTGGGCTTATTTACCCTATCTAGCTAGCTAGTTGGTCGGCTATTTCCCAAAATATCCAATATACTGTAACACTAGTTAAGATACAGCAGACAGACTATTAAATTATGTAGCTATCTACCTAGCTAGCTGGCTGAATAAACACTTTAAAAACAGATATTTATTAAAACATCTACTGATAGAGAAGTTTCAGACCAGAGAAATTAACTACAGGTGTAAAAACAACCTTAGTGTTTTCCTTTCACCAGACAGTTATTGGGTTAAAGTGGCTGTGCTGAGGAAGAAGCTCTAAGATAATCATGTAGGGAATTAGCCCTCGAGGACCAGGGTTGGGGAAACACCAGGACTGATGTTCAGAATAGTTCATTCATTAACTCTTTCACTACAAACTATGTTGCATTTATTATATAGTAAACTGATTGTTTTGTGGTATATCAAAATTCTGGCATAATTCATCTGTACACTTCACTCTGTCATGCATGATAGATGTTTGATAATGAACTATATAGGGAATAAAATGTACTGTTGAGATATCGAACAGCACTACAAAATGGCTGAAACACTATGTAGTGCACTATTTCTGTAACGGAGCAATAGCAGATCAGATTACACCATCTACATTGCATTACATTAAATTACATTTGGCAGATGCTTTTGTCCAAAGCGACTTAGAATAGTGAAGTACAAAAGTAATAGAAGTTAAAGGTAAAACATCTTTAGATAGGACCTAAAGGAGGTCAAAGGGAAATAATGGGATAGAGGAGTGAAGGAGGGGAAGAAGGAAATGAGGTTAGAAGTAGTTAGTTAGAGGTGTTAGGAGAGTAAGTGCTCTTTGAAGAGCTCTGTCTTCAGGAGTTTATTAAAGATAGTGAGAGATTCTCCTGATCTGGTAGTGGAAGGTAGTTTGTTCCACCATTGGGGAACTCTGTATGAGAACAGTCTGGATTGCTTTGTGTGAATGTTTGTTTGGTAAAGCGAGGCGACGTTCATTGGAGGAGCGCAGCGGCCGGTAGGTAGCGTAAGCGTTCAGGAGTGAGTGCAGGTAGGAAGGAGCTGTTCTGTCATCACCTTGTAGGCGATTGTAAGAGTTTTGAATTTGATGCGAGCATCAACTGGTAGCCAGTGGAGCTCAATGAGCAGTGGGGTGACATGTGCCTGTTTTGGCTGGTTGAAGACCAGACATGCTGCTGCATTCTGGATCATTTGGAGTGGTTTTACTACACAGACCGGGAGGCCGGTTAGCAGGGCATTGCAGTAGTCGAGGCGGGAGATGACTGCTTGTACCAGGAGCTTTGTTGGTGAGAGAGAGAGAGTCGATGGTTATAGAGAATTTGTGTTGAAAAGATGATTTTGCTGGTATAACCAGAAGTTCAGTCTTTAAGAGATTTAATTGAGAGTGATGCTCCTTCATCCATGAGGGGCATGGATGCAGTTTACCATCTAATGTAAACAAAAGAGTAAAAACAAATAATAAATATTTCACGTACTGGTTAAAAATTAACCCATAGCAGAACTCTAAGACACTAAGGGTGTACTCACACTAGGCCCGGTTGGGTTGAATCGTGCCGGAGCACGGTTCGGCCCCCTCCCCACTCCCCCCGCAGGCCTGCACTCACACTGCGCTAAACGATCCGTGCCCGAGCACGCTTTCGTCAACAGGTGACTTTTGTTTTGAAGAACAGTATGCGCGCGCAAAACAATGGATTTCAGGATTGTACTGTTGTTTTTGTTTCTCTGGAGTCGTTTTGGGCGTGCAAATACGCAACTGAACCAGAGATTCATTGATTGTGCAACACAGCGATTTACTGCTAATCGTGCTGCACGTGTAAGAAGGTTTTTACACAAGCAGCAGACGTCCAGGGAGAAATTTGCAGCTTTACTCGCGGACTATAATTCACGTTCATCAGTAAGGTAAGAGACGTACTTGCTATATACATAAATAGTGACCAAAGGAGCGAAACATAAAACTCAAGTAATAATAAAATGTGTTTGTTGTTTAGGACTTGTAGATAGTAGTCCTAATTTATTATGGGTAACACTAACCATTATGGTGCTCTTTAGAACCCTTTTCAAAAATATTATATGCAGAATTGTGTATAAAACGTCCTCCGTTTACAGTAGCGTCGCATCACTGACGTCATCTTGATCCGTGCCCGGGCACGGTTTGCGCTCACACTGCATCTGTACCGTGCCCGGGTCCAAGTGAACCGTGCTCGGGCCCACCTCTCCAAGCGGGCCCGGGCACGGTTCAGCGTACCGTGCCCGGGCACGGTTCGGAGCGATCACACTAGCCAAACGAACCGTGCTTTGGGAGGTAACCGTGCCCGGGCACGGTTCGGATTGCCTAGTGTGAGTACACCCTAAGACAGGACTGGACCAGGATTGGGAACTTTCTTAATTTAGTGACAAAGACCCAGAGAGTTAAGGAGGATTTCTGCAGAACATAATAAGTAGAACTGTGGTGTTGTGTGATTGTAATGTGCAGACTCTTCACCCTCCGTGGCTAAGCAGTCACTAGGACCTGTAAAGTAGTAACTAAACTCATCTTGCACTGGATTGTGTAGATTCAGCCTCCTCAATTTGGCAATTAGGGGTGGGCAGGGCAGACTGCTCTCTGTGGTGTTTTGAAATGGGATTGCTGTAGCTATGTCACACGCTCGCTCTCATTTCCCACTGCATGCTCCTTTCAGCTTTTTGCTGTGTCTCTAATGTCCTGTTTTGGGGAACACTAAGTAGGGTTAAATACACATTTTACCTCTTAATAAACTATAAAATGTGTTACATCTAAAACTTTGTTACAACTTTTTGTGACTGCTGGCACTGTAACCAGTGTATATTGTGGGTTCAACACTAGTTGTTCATTATTCAAAGTGGTGGTCTAAAACTTAGATTAATGTGTAAACTATTGCAGAAAATAGAAAGTGAAAAAAACTGAAAGGCTGTTCCGAGTTCTATTTTTCTTTCATAGCATGTCCATTTGTAAAACACTGGTCATCACTGTTGTTAATCTCAATATGAAAACGTGGAGTTTTATGTTGATGTGTACGCTTTTTCACTGATACATGTTAAATTACTTAAAGTAAGGGGCATTATCAAAATACTTCAAAGAATTAATATTTTCCAGTCCACTTATTCTTAGTTTCACTTTTAATTTCCTCTAATGCATGTGTCCATCATGTACTAGCATTACATGTCATAAATTTGGCATTAAAGATGAGCAAATTCATCACATTGAGCACATGCCACTGTGCACAGTGTTTTTTGTATGGTGATGTCCTGTGTACAGCTGTGCATTTACTTATGCTCTATTTACTGTGAAAGCTCAAATCGACCTGCAAATCCTATGGGCTGCTAAAAGTCTCCAAAAATAGCATTCTAACTGCCATTACTCATTGATTTATTGTATGTCCTCTGTGAACTACTGCTCGTTTTGCTACTATTGTCCTCGTATCTTTAAATGTGTATCTCTATATGATACATTAATTATATATGTTTATTATTAGGGCATTTTGGACTATTTTTGTTGATCTATTTGCAATCAAATATTTACACAATGTAAAAAACAGTGATTGTTTATAAATAACAAAGACAGTCAACAGATAACATGTTATCGACAGATAACAAATCACTGCTGGGTGGTGAGACCTTTAAAGCTAAGCTAAGTTAAGTAAACAAAAGTTTAATTCTTAAAAATATATATATTTTTATCTACACATATTTATTATATAAATTATAAGGTGCACTGGTGAATTGTGGGAAAATTTGCCTCTAGAGTGGCAAAAAGAGACAACCTTTCTCACTGGCTGCCCTTTTTGTGGAAAAAAGAATAATTACATGCTCATTACAGTGCTCCTTCATACAAAAAAATGATGACAATGTACTAAATTACAAAAGTTTGATAACATGTCTTAATGAGAGCCTATCAATGGGTGCATTTCTGTCCTTCCAGTAGACAAATATGCCATTATAAAGTGCCTTCTAGACAATGTCCCAGAAGGTGCCTTTTACACTAGAGAAAATAGGATGCCATGCTATATGTGGATATCCTACTTGATTAAAGGTACCCTATAGATGTTTTCACAATGTGTTAATTGTATTTGATGCTACAATACAGAATCAATTGTTTTTAACAATGATGTTAAAAAAGACAATGATAGCAATGAAAGTTTAAAAAAATCTGTCCATTTGTTTAACTTGCACATTCATTTATGTTTTCAACTTTAGCCACGCCCCCTGTAGAACAGTACAGGCCCCATGTGGTGCAGTAGATGTCTTCTTTGTGTGTAACACCCACAAAAAAGGTGACAAGTTCTGAGCCAATCCCCTGTAGCAAGAAGAATGTTTATTGATTTTAACATGCAAATTTATTTTAATTCTGAAAAAAAATTCAGTAAACAATTCGCTCTGTCCCGTAGCACCACAGCATTTGCCTTTACTGGAATTTAATTTTGTGTTAGCTCCGAGCAGAGAGACAGACAACAGTATCATCTGACAACTGGTGTGTGCAAGAGGCACAGGTAACACATTTTCCTTTTGGACACTAAGTGCACTATAGTGCACTACACACCAAAAAGTCAAGTGTTGAATTAACTCCCACAGAGTTGATTTAATCTCTTTCCCAGGGTTTATATAACTCCACACTCTTTGGAGTGAAATCATCACTTTCAAAATAGTTCAACATTTAACACCTTGCCAGATTCCCTTTTTAACTCACATTTGTATTTGTTTCCCTAAAACTCCCTAAATTGTGATGCTAACACTAAACAGAGTTAAATATATATATATATATATATATATATATATATATATATATATATATATATATATATATATATATATATATATATATTAGAAGAAGATTAGTCAACTGATATGACTATTTATTATTAAATTATTATTCAGGGGAGGTTAGCTTGAGTTTTAGGATCCTAATACCAAAATAATACATCCCTGATTACATCCTGCCAGTGATTTTTTTCAACTGCAGGGGAACTTTAACCCTGCATTGCAGTTCTTGTCACAGTTTACAGTACAGAAGAGTACAGACTTGCTCTTATAGCCTACAACATTTTGGCTATGCAAAAACCATTATATGAAACATAATAGAGTTGGGCAGTATTTACTGGGTTTATTTTGATTAACACTAAAATATTCAACTTTGATAATATTAGACTTTGAGAGAAAAAAACAACTTTCAGCTGTTAAATTTCATTTAAACTGTTTTTGCTGTGTGAAATTGGACAATAAATCCAGAACATGACACAGCTACAAGTTAGATACAGAAGTAGTTAGTGCAGAAGAGTTTCCCAACTTTACACACAAAGAAACAAAAGTATCATGACAATCATGGTTTTGGGTGTTGCCCATGAAGCATGTATAAATGGGCAGCACAACCCAGCAAAACACCTGGTTCCACTCCTCCTTACATTACTGATTTATACTGAATTAAAGCTTAACTATACACTTAAAAAAAACTGTTGTTGCTTTTATTTATAATGAAATGCAGATTACCTGTCAGATTTGGTTAACAAGTGAGAGTTTGGTCAACATAAAATTGTAAACTCAACTGCCTTCCTTACTCTCGTAAAACCTTGCTGAGAAAAAATCACATATTTCCCATTGGGTCCTGGCACCATCTACCACCATCTGTTTATAGTCATTACCTTCACTAAGGTATGTAAATTTACTTCACACAAAGGTTGACTGTCTTGTTCTAGCGTTGTGGGCTGTAAGAGGAAGTTGACATTTTGGCAAAGCATTGCTGTATTACTTTTTGCCTTGCTGAAGGAAAAAAAAATTTAAAAACTTGCACCAACATTTATTTTCAGTTGTCGCTAAACTTTTTGCCGTAGTATATCTAAGAACTGAATGTGCAGGTATAACCCAAAGAGGAAATACATTATGGTGTCTTTGGCACACAGTGATTTGCTGTTGAAACACTATCAGACAAAACTGTAAAATCAAAATAGCTCATTGTTAATGCTCAACTAGTGGTTAGGATGCTCCCTACCACACAGTCATACCAGATTTTGCAATTTATAGATGATGTTATGTAATAACAAAAGTTTGGGAGAAGGACCACGCCCGAACTCTACGTTCTAACTCCACCCCGTATCAATCAACCGTCCTATAAATACCTCCCCTAACTAACTACCTCTCGTGACGAAAACTTCGCAACCCACCTCCTCCCCAACAACCCCCTTTTTTCTACTCTTCCACTTCTCATTAAATAAAAAGGGGGGGATATAACTGCACGCTTCTTCAGCACGCAGTTCAGAACTCCAGCCCAAATTTCCCCGAGTTCCCTCCCCTTTTTCTTCCTCCTTTTCTACTTCTATAAGGCGTGGTCCGCACTTAGCAAAATGATGTTATGTAATAACAAAAGTTTGGGAGAAGGACCACGCCCGAACTCTACGTTCTAACTCCACCCCGTATCAATCAACCGTCCTATAAATACCTCCCCTAACTAACTACCTCTCGTGACGAAAACTTCGCATCAGTCGAATCTGCCGCACCCGCCTGCTAGCATTAGCTTGTTCTCCGTCATGGACCTTTAACTCACCGCCTCCGACGAGGACCTCTTCCCTCCTGGCCAGCCTGTCTCCACTCCTGCTCCACCTCGCCGGGTGAATTCCGTAATCTCCACTCCGGCTACTCCTGGTTCTACTCCGGCTACTGCTTATTCTTCCTCCCGGGTCGGTCGTCCTCACCAGTGCACCCCCGGATCTCGGCACTCCCGCCGCTCTTCTCCCCCTTCCCCTACTCCACCTCGCCGGGCTCGTCGTCCGAATTCCGTAATCTCCATTCCGGCTACTCCTGGTTCTACTCCGGCTACTGCTTATTCTTCCTCCCGGGTCGGTCGTCCTCACCAGTGCACCCCGGGATCTCGGCACTCCCGCCGCTCTTCTCCCCCTTCCCCTACTCCACCTCGCCGGGCTCGTCGTCCGAATTCCGTAATCTCCATTCCGGCTACTCCTGGGTCTACTCCGGCTACTGCTTATTCTTCCTCCCGGGTCGGTCGTCCTCACCAGTGCACCCCCGGATCTCGGCACTCCCGCCGCTCTTCTCCCCCTTCCCCTACTCCTCCTGCGCGGGCTCGCCGCTCCGGACGCCTGTCTTCCTCGGCCGGCCTCGCCGGCCCTGGGCCCCTCTCTCCTAGTAAGTCCCAGCCTCCTCGCGTGTCCGATTGGACTGTTAAGCTGCAGCGGGTTTTTGAAGGGCCGCGGCGTCCCTTTCCCCCGTTCTGCTCCAAAAGCGGAACCTTTCACTGAACCTCTGAACAGCGCACATGAGCCGCACCGGCGTCGCGGCCTGATGACGTCACCCGCTCAACTCGCCGCCGCTGCAGCTCTCGCGCGGCACCAACTTCGCCTCAGCGCCTCGTCTCTCGTCTCTCTTCCCCTCTGTCGTCCAACTCCCCCTCCCTCTGTCGTCCAACTCCCCCTCCCTCTGTCGTCCAACTCCCCCTCCCTCTGTCGTCCAACTCCCCCTCGCCGCTGCTGCAGCTCTCGCACCCCTGGCGCGGCACCAACTTCGCCTCAGCGCCTCGTTTCTCTCGTCTCTCTCGTTTCCCTCTTCCCCTCAGTCGTTCGAACCCCCTCTCTGTCATCCTCCTTCTCCATTTCTGCGTTCCTCCTGCTGTTCTCCAACAGTGCTGCCAACTTGCCAACGTAGTTTGTTTGTTATTGAGAGTTTAAATGAACACACATGCTCTTCAGTTTCTCCTCAGCGAGCAGCAGGTGCTGCCGCGAGCCCCGCCCACGACACTCACAGCGCAGTCTCAGTCAGACCACACACTCACACCGCTCTTCAAACACGCTGCAACGAACTGCGCATACCTAAAGCCGCCGCTGACTGTCAAAAAAAAAAAAAAAAAAAAAAAAAACTTAATCATGTAATTTACGTTAAAATGGAGTTATTTTCAGAAGTCTCTGCCTATTTATAAAAGCAACGGACGTAGTTCATTTGTTAGAGTTCATTTGTAACATTCTAACATTTAAGGGGTTTTCATCACAAATTGCAGCCAATGGCTACTTTCCTTACTGAGCAGTTGGCAACACTATTCTCCAACCCGTCCCTTCCAGCCAGCCTTTCTCCTTCCTTTACTCCGTCAATTCTCTTCCCGCCTCCTCTCTCGCCGTTTCTCACCGGGCTGCAGCACCCGCTCAGCTCCTTGCTGGAGCTTCATGACCTTCATTCTCTATCTACAGCGCCGCCCCCTCTCAGCTTGCGCTGCGGTTCATCTCCAACACTGGAACCCTGCTACATTCCAAGACACCCCGGATCTGGAACTTCATTGACGTATGTTTGCGGGACGAAGCTCCCCATCCCGCGATGGGCCTGGCTGTCTAAGGCTGACGTGGTTTCGGCTTTCAAAATCCTCCCTCTCCATCCTGACTCCTGGCGCCTTTTCAGAGTCCGTTTTTCAGTTCACCTTGCTTCGGGTGCAAAGTAACCCCAAGCTTCGATTCCTTTGCTAAGGCGCTCTGCTGGATTTGCTTAACACGGGCCCCAGTTCGTGCTCCACCTCCTGGGTAACTTCGTCGTCGGTCCTCCTTCCTCGCCCCTCTTGATGGGTCTTGAAGCCACGACCAGCGCTTTCACTCGCCTCCGTGCCCCGCCGTCGGAGAACTCCGTTGGTCCCTCCACATCTCTCGAGTTTCTTGGGATCTTTCTGGACTCCGCCTCCTTTCAAGTCTCCCCGCCCGTACCTAGCACCGTCTTCCCCCCCCCCTCGGCCACTTTATTCACAACCCAAAATCTAACCCAGGGTCGTTCTTTCATTTCCCGCCTCCTCCGCTTGGCTTTTCGTCCGAGCCCTCCACCATTTGTTATGCTCAACTGATACTGCACGTCAGAGCTCCATTTCTGGCTGTGCCTCCTCTGCAATCGACCGGGTTTTTCTTCTACGCCAACGCAGCTTCCAGCTCTTTTGGTATCAAGCTATTCACAGATGCCGCTCCTTCCTCTGGTCGCTTCTGCTTGGCCGGAGAACTTCATGTGCTCCGCCGCGCAGCCGCGCGATTCTTCTGCGCTCTCTGGACTTATATGCGGTCCTCGTCGCTGCCCTCCTTTGGGGACATGAATGGTCAGGAAAATCAATTTTACTCCATTCAGACAATCTCGCTGCGGTCCACATCAACAAAAGTCGATCAAAATCGCTAGACATAATGCCTTTTATCCGTCGCCTCACTTGGCACTCCATTAAGCATCAGTTTATAATTAAAGCTGTCCACATCCCAGGTTTATCCAACTCTATTGCTGACTCTCTTTCTCGCTTTCAATTCCAGAAATTCAGATCCTTGGCTCCGCATGCAGACTGCAACCCAACGCCGGTACCTCCATTTTCACTAACTACACTACACCTAACCCCCGTCTGAACGAACTAATCCTCCAAGCACAACAAACCATCCTTTCAGCCGTTTCCCCACAGACACTCTCTACTTACTGGTCAAGCTGGAAAGCATACAAAAATTTCCACTCCACACATAATATATCTTTCCCTTCTCATCATCCATCCGTAATAGCAGCTTATATTACTTTCATTCACACTCAACATTCAGCCCGTTCCTCATCACTCAGAGTCCATCTGGCAGCTATCAATTTTTTCACTAAACTAATTACTGGCATACCACACCCTTCCTCTAATCACCCTCAAATTTCCCTTCTCCTGAAAGGAATCCAAAAATCAGAAACTCCATACTCACACGAACGAGCTCCCATCTCACCAGAAATCCTCCATCGTTGCATTCAAACCCTCCGATCAGGCTTTTACCCTCCGACAACATCCTCCACGCTCCAATCGCTATTTCTCCTGGCATACTTCGGATTCCTCAGATGCTCAGAATTCACTTCACTAAAAATCTCCCTCAACTCCTTTTCATACCCCCTCATATCAGATCTCAGCATCCTGGACTCGGATACTCTCACCTTTAAAATCAAGCGAAGCAAAACTGACCAACTTGGCAAAACCACGATCCTCCATCTGTTTAAACTTGGCTCACCCCTCAGCCCGTGCGAACCACTCGTCCACCACCTAAATCTCCGGCTCTCTCAACAAGCATCACCTTCGGATACTCTGTTCACTACGGAATCTGGTAGTATAATCACAAGGCACTGGTTCCACACACATTTCCGCCGCATCCTTTCAGTCAACGGTTACTCACCAGACCAATTCTCCGCCCACTCATTCCGCATCGGTGCAGCATCCAACGCCTCCAGACAAGGAATCCCCGAGCACGTCATCAAGCTTCTCGGACGGTGGTCTTCTCAGGCGTACCACTTATACATCCGTTCCAAACCAGACGATTTGAGACAGGCTCATCTCAAACTAGCTTCATTATAAGCTCCATATTTTGGGGATATAACTGCACGCTTCTTCAGCACGCAGTTCAGAACTCCAGCCCAAATTTCCCCGAGTTCCCTCCCCTTTTTTCTTCCTCCTTTTCTACTTCTATAAGGCGTGGTCCGCACTTAGCAAAATGATGTTATGTAATAACAAAAGTTTGGGAGAAGGACCACGCCCGAACTCTACGTTCTAACTCCACCCCGTATCAATCAACCGTCCTATAAATACCTCCCCTAACTAACTATCTCTCGTGACGAAAGTTCGCAACCCACCTCCTCCCCAACAACCCCCTTTTTCTACTCTTCCACTTCTCATTAAATAAAAAGGGGGGGATATAACTGCACGCTTCTTCAGCACGCAGTTCAGAACTCCAGCCCAAATTTCCCAGAGTTCCCTCCCCTTTTTTCTTCCTCCTTTTCTACTTCTATAAGGCGTGGTCCGCACTTAGCAAAATATATATTTGAGTAAAATGAACACTACTGTTTTATTCCATAAACTACAGAAAAACATTTCTCCCAAATTCTGAATAAAAATGTCATTTAGAGCATTTATTTGCAGAAAATCAGAAATGGCATTGTGTGATTAATGGGGTAGAGAGTGGTATTATGTGGTTAGTGGGGTAGAGAGTGGTATTATGTGGTTATTGGGGTAGAGAGTGGTATTGTGTGGTTAGTGGGGTAGAGAGTGGTATTATGTGGTTAGTGGGGTAGAGAGTGGTATTATGTGGTTAGTGAGGTAGAGAGTGGTATTATGTGGTTAGTGAGGTAGAGAGTGGTATTATGTGGTTAGTGGGGTAGAGAGTGGTATTGTGTGGTTAGTGGGGTAGAGAGTGGTATGTGGTTAGTGGGGTAGAGAGTGGTATTGTGTGGTTACTGGGGTAGAGAGTGATATTGTGTGGTTAGTGGGGTAGAGAGTGGTATGTGGTTAGTGGGGTAGAGAGTGGTGTTATGTGGTTAGTGGGGTAGAGAGTGGTATTGTGTGGTTAGTGGAGTAGAGAGTGGTATTGTGTGGTTAGTGGGGTAGAGAGTGGTATTGTGTGGTTAGTGGAGTAGAGAGTGGTATTGTGTGGTTAGTGGGGTAGAGAGTGGTATTGTGTGGTTAGTGGGTAGAGAGTGGTATTATGTGGTTAGTGGAGTAGAGAGAGGTATTGTGTGGTTAGTGGGGTAGAGAGTGGTATTGTGTGGTTAGTGGGGTAGAGAGTGGTATTATGTGGTTAGTGGGGTAGAGAGTGGTATTATGTGGTTAGTGAGGTAGAGAGTGGTATGTGGTTAGTGGGGTAGAGAGTGGTATTATGTGGTTAGTGGGGTAGAGAGTGGTAATATGTGGTTAGTGGGGTAGAGAGTGGTAGTATGTGGTTAGTGGGGTAGAGAGTGGTATTATGTGGTTAGTGGAGTAGAGAGAGGTATTGTGTGGTTAGTGGGGTAGAGAGTGGTATTATGTGGTTATTGGGGTAGAGAGTGGTATTGTGTGGTTAGTGGGGTAGAGAGTGGTATTATGTGGTTAGTGGGGTAGAGAGTGGTATTATGTGGTTAGTGGGGTAGAGAGTGGTATTATGTGGTTAGTGAGGTAGAGAGTGGTATTATGTGGTTAGTGGGGTAGAGAGTGGTATTGTGTGGTTAGTGGGGTAGAGAGTGGTATGTGGTTAGTGGGGTAGAGAGTGGTATTATGTGGTTAGTGGGGTAGAGAGTGGTATTATGTGGTTAGTGGGATAGAGAGTGGTATTATGTGGTTAGTGGGGTAGAGAGTGGTATTGTGTGGTTAGTGGAGTAGAGAGTGGTATTGTGTGGTTAGTGGGGTAGAGAGTGGTATTGTGTGGTTAGTGGGGTAGAGAGTGGTATTGTGTGGTTAGTGGGGTAGAGAGTAGTATTGTGTGGTTAGTGGGGTAGAGAGTGGTATTGTGTGGTTAGTGGGGTAGAGAGTGGTAGTATGTGGTTAGTGGGGTAGAGAGTGGTATTATGTGGTTAGTGGAGTAGACAGAGGTATTGTGTGGTTAGTGGGGTAGAGAGTGGTATTATGTGGTTAGTGGGGTAGAGAGTGGTATTATGTGGTTAGTGAGGTAGAGAGTGGTATTATGTGGTTAGTGAGGTAGAGAGTGGTATGTGGTTAGTGGGGTAGAGAGTGGTATTGTGTGGTTAGTGGGGCAGAGAGTGGTATTGTGTGGTTAGAGGGGTAGAGAGTGGTATTATGTGGTTAGTGGGGTAGAGAGTGGTATTGTGTGGTTAGTGGGGTAGAGAGTGGTATTGTGTGGTTAGTGGGGTAGAGAGTGGTATTGTGTGGTTAGTGGGGTAGAGAGTGGTATTATGTGGTTAGTGGGGTAGAGAGTGGTATTATGTGGTTAGTGGGGTAGAGAATGGTATTATGTGGTTAGTGGGGTAAAGAGTGGTATTATGTGGTTAGTGGGGTAGAGAGAGGTATTGTGTGGTTAGTGAGGTAGAGAGTGGTATTCTGTGGTTAGTGGGGTAGAGAGTGGTATTGTGTGGTTAGTGGGGTAGAGAGTGGTATTGTGTGGTTAGTGGGGTAGAGAGTGGTATTATGTGGTTAGTGGGGTAGAGAGTGGTATTGTGTGGTTAGTGAGGTAGAGAGTGGTATTATGTGGTTAGTGGGGTAGAGAGTGGTATTATGTGGTTAGTGGGGTAGAGAGAGGTATTGTTTGGTTAGTGGGGTAGAGAGTGGTATTATGTGGTTAGTGGGGTAGAGAGAGGTATTGTGTGGTTAGTGGGGTAGAGAGAGGTATTGTGTGGTTAGTGAGGTAGAGAGTGGTATTGTGTGGTTAGTGGGGTAGAGAGTGGTATTATGTGGTTAGTGGGGTAGAGAGTGGTATTGTGTGGTTAGTGAGGTAGAGAGTGGTATTATGTGGTTAGTGGGGTAGAGAGTGGTATTGTGTGGTTAGTGGGGTAGAGAGTGGTATTATGTGGTTAGTGGGGTAGAGAGTGGTATTATGTGGTTAGTGGGGTAGAGAGTGGTATTATGTGGTTAGTGGGGTAGAGAGTGGTATTATGTGGTTAGTGGGGTAGAGAGTAGTATTATGTGGTTAGTGGGGTAGGGAGTGGTATTATGTAGTTGGTGGGGTAGAGAGTGGTATTATGTGGTTAGTGGGGTAGAGTGGTATTATGTGGTTATTGGGGTAGAGAGCGGTATTATGTAGTTAGTGGGGTAGAGAGCGGTATTATGTGGTTAGTGGGGTAGAGAGTGGTATTATGTGGTTAGTGGGGTAGAGAGTGGTATTATGTGGTTAGTGGGGTAGAGAGTAGTATTATGTGGTTAGTGGGGTAGGGAGTGGTATTATGTGGTTAGTGGGGTAGAGAATGGTATTATGTGGTTAGTGGGGTAGAGAGAGGTTTTGTTTGGTTAGTGAGGTAGAGAGTGGTATTATGTGGTTAGTGGGGTAGAGAGTGGTATTGTGTGGTTAGTGGGGTAGAGAGTGGTATTATGTGGTTAGTGGGGTAGAGAGTGGTATTATGTGGTTAGTGGGGTAGAGAGTAGTATTATGTGGTTAGTGGGGTAGGGAGTGGTATTATGTGGTTAGTGGGGTAGAGAGTGGTATTATGTGGTTAGTGGGGTAGAGAGAGGTTTTGTTTGGTTAGTGAGGTAGAGAGTGGTATTATGTTTTTAGTGGGGTAGAGAGTGGTATTGTGTGGTTAGTGGGGTAGAGAGTGGTATTATGTGGTTAGTGGGGTAGAGAGTGGTATTATGTGGTTAGTGGGGTAGAGAATGGTATTATGTGGTTAGTGGGGTAGAGAGTGGTATTATGTGGTTAGTGGGGTAGAGAGAGGTATTGTGTGGTTAGTGGGGTAGAGAGTGGTATTATGTGGTTAGTGGGGTAGAGAGAGGTATTATGTGGTTAGTGGGGTAGAGAGTGGTAGTATGTGGTTAGTGGGGTAGAGAGTGGTAGTATGTGGTTAGTGGGGTAGAGAGTGGTATTATGTGGTTAGTGGGGTAGAGAGTGGTATTGTGTGGTTAGTGAGGTAGAGAGTGGTATTGTGTGGTTAGTGGGGTAGAGAGTGGTATTGTGTGGTTAGTGGGGTAGAGAGTGGTATTGTGTGGTTAGTGAGGTAGAGAGTGGTATTGTGTGGTTAGTGGGGTAGAGAGTGGTATTGTGTGGTTAGTGGGGTAGAGAGTGGTATTATGTGGTTAGTGGGGTAGAGAGTGGTATTGTGTGGTTAGTGAGGTAGAGAGTGGTATTGTGTGGTTAGTGGGGTAGAGAGTGGTATTATGTGGTTAGTGGGGTAGAGAGTGGTATTATGTGGTTAGTGGGGTAGAGAGTGGTATTGTGTGGCTAGTGAGGTAGAGAGTGGTATTATGTGGTTAGTGAGGTAGAGAGTGGTATTCTGTGGTTAGTGGGGTAGAGAGAGGTATTGTGTGGTTAGTGAGGTAGAGAGTGGTATTATGTGGTTAGTGGGGTAGAGAGTGGTATTATGTGGTTAGTGGGGTAGAGAGTGGTAGTATGTGGTTAGTGGGGTAGAGAGTGGTATTATGTGGTTAGTGGGGTAGAGAGTGGTATTATGTGGTTAGTGGGGTAGAGAGTGGTATTGTGTGGTTAGTGGGGTAGAGAGTGGTATTGTGTGGTTAGTGGGGTAGAGAGTGGTATTATGTGGTTAGTGGGGTAGAGAGTGGTATTATGTGGTTAGTGAGGTAGAGAGTGGTATTATGTGGTTAGTGGGGTAGAGAGTGGTATTGTGTGGTTAGTGGAGTAGAGAGTGGTATTCTGTGGTTAGTGGGGTAGAGAGTGGTATTATGTGGTTAGTGGGGTAGAGAGTGGTATTGTGTGGTTAGTGAGGTAGAGAGTGGTATTGTGTGGTTAGTGGGGTAGAGAGTGGTATTATGTGGTTAGTGGGGTAGAGAGTGGTATTGTGTGGTTAGTGAGGTAGAGAGTGGTATTGTGTGGTTAGTGGGGTAGAGAGTGGTATTGTGTGGTTAGTGAGGTAGAGAGTGGTATTGTGTGGTTAGTGGGGTAGAGAGTGGTAGTATGTGGTTAGTGGGGTAGAGAGTGGTATTATGTGGTTAGTGGGGTAGAGAGTGGTATTGTGTGGTTAGTGGGGTAGAGAGTGGTATTATGTGGTTAGTGGGGTAGAGAGTGGTATTGTGTGGTTAGTGGGGTAGAGAGTGGTATTATGTGGTTAGTGGGGTAGAGAGTGGTATTGTGTGGTTAGTGGGGTAGAGAGTGATATTGTGTGGAGGTAGACATAGATGTGAGATTTAATGCCAAGTTATGTCACCCAGACGTTACACATTCTTTATGCATGTGTAGCTCAGTAAACATAATTTATTATCATTTATCATTTATTTAATATCATTTATTTTTCCTACTAACCTAATTAAATCTGAAATTTAATTCTAGTTGCAACTATTTTTGTGATGAAGAGTGTATAATATACTACTGTACATATTGTGTGCTTAATTCAGATTGCTTGTTTTGTCTTTAAAACCAAAAAATGGATATGTGAGTGTTTGGAGAATGTAATCTCACCTCATGCTCCCACGCTTATCCCAAAAAAATATGTTTTATTCCCTCTCAGCTGGCTGAGTGCCACAGATCGATGCTGTGTAACATTCAGAAAGAGAGAAATTCAAAAATCAAAGTTGTTGTCATAGCAACGGCCCAGCCAGATTCCACCAATCAATGGTTTCTCATGAGGCTATGGGAAGGGCCACTGTCCTACATAAAGAGTGTGGGACAGGGAGGGCATCATACGGGACACACACATATCCTGATAAACACACACATGGTCTTATTACCCCAATTTTACAGAGAAAAACAGACGGAAAGAAGAGGCTAATAAAGGACTGTGACATGCGCTGCCCTGTTGGAGACAGAATTTCAACCATGGTCTGTCTCTCTGGCCTGTTTGTGGTGCTTGCTTTCCGGATGATAGATGGAGGTATGATTTTAATATATTTTTATTAACTGCTCAGATAGCAAGGAAATGTTGTGAGTTGTTTTACAAATTCTGTGAGCGTATTGCTTATTATTGATTTATTATAATTAGAATATACCTATTACCTGTTATGACATACTTTAATAGATATTCTTAGCAGGACAGTCCTATTCCAGAAACATTGGGACAAAGGTGAACATTATACAGCTCCATACAGAGTAGTGTAAGAGAGCGATGTTCTACCTCTTACATAATATCAGGTCAGTGCATACTGAATTATTGAGGTAAACTGTTACCCTATTTCTGTGCTCTTATCCCATTTTACAGTGCTAAAATATACACAGAGAATATACATCTACATTATATTCCATTTTCTGTTCTACACTGTACACTGTTGTACATGGTAAAAAAACAAAATGGTTCTTTAAAGGATTGATAAAGAAAGTGGATCTATAAAGAACCATCGACACTCAGAAACATACAGAACAGATTCTTAAGACTGAAGCAGAATGAAAGCACAAACTTTACTCTGTAGGTTGATGCTGTTGTGGTCTTTGACAATATGATAAATGATAATATAATAATGATTATGACAAAGACCATACATTGTTTTCATGTAAGAATTTCCACACTGATTAAAAACTTATTATGTTTTTACTTTTTCAGACTGATTTACCATTAAACATTATTTTCATTGTTGAAACTAAAACGGACATTATTTAAACACATTTCAACGTTATTTGATTTGGATGCATTATTATAGGTCAGAGAAGTGCCAGCTGGATATACTATTGATAAATAAACGCATAGATATCAGTTTTTATCAGATTAATCAGGCTCAGAAGCTAGTTGCACAACATATTTTTTCAGATATTTATTTCTTTTTATACATGATTTGGAGAGCATTGTGGTAACTGCACATTTATTCACACAAGAGAAGCTTCAGAGATGGCAATAATCACCATTAATAATCATTAATCATTCCAAAATGCCTTTAAAAAAATTACCCAACATGTCTCATACAGATATTTAAATATGACAGTGCTTATATTACATTGGGGGTACATGTAGCTCATTTAAATACTGAGAGTGGCACCTCCCTCTAGGTTCCTATACCCTGCCCAGTTTTATTTTAGAATGATTCTCTTGGTGAGGGACAGGAGAATATTGTTTATCATTGACATAATAAGCTCTTCCTTATTTAATTGGACTGTGTAGAAATATATTTATATATATATGTTTTAAATATGTCATGATGCTCTGGGTAATAAAATACTCTATTATATGTCTTCAAATGTGATTTTTAAATAATTTATACTATATTTATACCAAATCACCAAGAGGCCAATATCAATATAACATGCCATGTTTCTGCAGCATAGTTTTTTAAATCCCATACAAAGACTTTTTTAAGATTTAATCTGAATTAACCCATTATTATACATATAGAATTAATATATAACTTCCCTTTAAAAAACTTCTCCAATGGCTAAGTGGATAAATATATTATATATATAACTAAACTAAACTAAACTATATAAACCTTATTAAACATGCCCAACAATTTCCTGTCCAACTGTCAACTAAATGTTTGCAATTATAAGAAAATAACCTTTGATTTGACAGCAACGGCATCCGAATCTTCACACTGTTTTATTTTTTAGGGGACTGAAGAATGCATGGAAGTATACAGCAATAATGATGTTAATTTTAACTTTATAGTTATACTTTTATCTCCATAGATAGCTGAGGTATAATGTTTTCAGAATATTATTATTATAATTTTAGGTAATCTAAATTTATATTTGAAACAGATTAAGATCACCATGAACAATTAAAAAAGTGTAGATTTTCACCAAATGCCACTTTGATTTTAGTCATTTTTATTATTACCTCAATTCTACATTTCTTTTAGAATATAACAGAAAGTAATGTCATTTATTTACTATTTTTGTGTTGTTTTTGCTCAGTTGTCTCCTCCTCGTTAGTCAGTCGCTAGACCTGAATTTCCCCCATCCTACTGCACCAACCTGGGAGGCCAACATGTGCTTCCTTTACAACATGTGATACAGGCTTTTCATCTTTTCAGAAAGCTCTCTCGCATTGCTGACTGCACATTTCTCTATATACAGGCCTGCAGCAGAAGTGAACAGAAGTGAGGAGCTGAGTGCTTTCCTCCCAGAGTGCAGCACAGAGTGTACTCTGTTAGATCACCAGTGACACACGCCTGCAGCCTCATCTGATCTCAACCATTGAATTTAAATTTGAATTTGATTTGGATGCAGCCCTAGAATATAATTATCTGGAGAGTGTGAAATGATTTCATTTACTCATGAATGATTTCAGTCACGTGATATTGTCGAGGAGCATTTACTCATTTCAGTGGAGCATTTACTCATTTTAGCAAATCAACAGCAGCTGGCTCCCCATCCTGAGCTCCCTGTCTCTTCTTTACTCTACAGCTGCTTATATAAGGGGTTAAGAGCCTCTACTGATACCTGATCACAAGCAGTGGGACTAGGATCTTATAGACCTGAAAAATTAAATGATGTATCCTTTAGTAAATACACAAAAAAATCACAGTCACATTATTAACAGCTAAGTTATATATATTATATACATATCATATTAATTTGCCATATAGGTACCTTTGACTATGTACAATTACATAAGTAGTGAAGTAACAAGTGCAATAAATGCCACAAGTGCACTACTAGTAGTCACGCCATTGCATATCATTTTAGTATACAGCAGTTATACCACTGTTTTATCACCATTTTATAATTAGTGGTTTATTTAAAAATGCAGACTAATTAAATAAATACTAATAATAGCTTAATAAATTGATTAAAAAATATTTTGATGCAATGTAATATAGCCACAGACCATAGTATGCATTGTTAAACTTCTATAAAATAAAAAAAATTCTTAAAATTTTAGAGATTAGTTAATTAATGAATACAACACGCATTTACTGGATATTGCAAAAAAAATATCTGGAAGTAATTGTAATAACTAGATAACTAAATAAATTCATGATTTTTTTTTCCAGGAAAACAGTTAATAGATTTGAAAATGTTATATGTTCTATATCTAAACACTGGATTTGGATAAATGTCATCATTATTTGAAATGTTAACAGTGATTAACATGCTAATATCTAAACTATTGCTGTACAAAGAATAACATTTATCTCCAAAATAGTTGCTTTACGTGAAAAGAGGGACAAACATTATTATCTTTTACTGGAAGTTAAATGTAAAATATTTTATTTAAAGTAATTTTAGAGTAGTTCTACCACAATTTTCATACAATACAAATAAAAAAATGTGTTCAAATTACATCAAAAGATATAAACATATTGTTCTTTGGACAGAAACAGCTTAACTTCAGTGGGATATTATGTAAAAGTAAAGTAAAAGTCCCATGACATTTGGCCTGTCAGTGTGAACAGAGACACAGATTTAATAAAGCTAGAAAATGCTCAGGATAATTCAGTGAAGTGTTCAAACACTGTAAGACAAAAGGAGATTATTGCACAAAAAGACACCCTTAACTCATTTGTCATTATTTTATTATTTTTTTGCCAGTATCTTTATTGTTTTAACACATTTAAATGTTTTCAACACTGTTTAGTAACACATTTAAACACACCCTTTTAAATAAAAAGTTAAGGGAAAAAGTTGATTCTTGTAAGGGTGTTATTATTTTCATTGTTTCTTTGCCTTAATTCTGTGCATTTGGAGGGGAGTACAAATATTTTAAAGAATTTAAATTTTGCACAGGGTTATTTATAAGGTCACTGTTTTTTGTAACAGGTGTTAAATCCATACTGTCTAAAAAAAATCTATGAATGGGCACCAAATATCATAAAAAGAAGAGTATTTACCTTTAATAGCATAAGTATTTTTTCTAAGGGTAATGTTTTAATTAATTCACCTTACCATTTATCCACACCTGGTGCAAGATATAGCAATAACCCTTTTAGCTAATAATATACCAAAACCAAAAAAAGTAATGTTGTCTTTCATTGATTATTCATTTTATTAATTATATAATTTGAAATTTATAAAAGCACAGATACACACACACTTTATTTTACTGTATATATCCAGCAGTCTACAACACCTCTGAACTACTGTTATAAAATGATTTGCTCTTTTTGCTTTTTTCTTTAAATTAGATATAAACGTATAAAGCAATATGAAGAAGATTTCTATTGTAAAATGTGTTGTCAATCAATATTGTTATCTCCCATTTCCTCTGCAGCTGCTCTGAAGCAGGACCCATCAGCCGAGAGTGCTGCAGCTCTCCTGAATCACTCGATGGCGATGGTGCAGCGGATGGAGGCCCTGCTGGCCCAAGGCAATGGCAGTGATGTAACTCTGCGCATACAGACTGTCAGTACAGATGAGGTGAAGGTGATCCAGGCCCACTCACTGGTGTTAACTCTGCAGAGTGATGTGTTTGACGAGCTCCTGCAGACTCGCAACTCCACCAACCTGGTTCTCAAAGAAAGTGCAGACTGTGCTTCTGTCTTCGATAAGTTCATTAGGTGAGAGGAAGTACAGGACATCTTACTCAAGAAAAATTACTATAACACGCTTTACGTATGATTTTTCTCAGACACACAGTACTTATTAAGTACAGTAATTATAAGCATCCTTGGTAAACACAAAGTAATGCATCAGCTGTGCATCAGCTTGGTCTTACCCTGAAAACATGAAGAAAATATATATTTTTTTAAATGATTAAAATCCATAAACACTACAAATAAATATTTAACTCTTCTAAAAAAAAACACATATCCACATATCCACATTGGTACACTGCAAAAAATCCATTGGCAAAAACTAGACAAGATATATGCAAATTAAGACAAATATATGTATATTAAGCAAAAAAATCTGCCAATGGGGTAAGCAAAATGTTCTTAGTAAGATTTCTTACAAAAAGCAATGGCAAAGTCTCAAAATGAGTGAAGTAACACCTAAATCAAGCAAAACTTGATTGCTGCTTGATTCTGCTTATTTTGAATGACTTAAAATAAGGTTCACATTTTAAGTAAGAATGATTAAGATAATTATCCATAAAATAAGCTAAATAATCTAACACTTACACAATGCTTAGTAAAACAAAAAGTCTTATCAGAGAAGAAAATAAGATTTATTGCCTTAAATTCAGAAAATTTCACCTGCTAAGATTTAGTTTTTTGCAGTGCAAAGTGTACACATTAACGTACACATTATTTTTTTATGCAGTAGTATGCACATTTCTTGTGAATTTTTGACCACACATTTGGCACAGTGTTCATTCATTCAAACTTAATAACTAAATGGAATTGTCTCCGTGATGCAAAGCTCTGAAAGCTATTCAAGTACTAATAGCACCCTCTTGTGGGCAGTCTTGTTAAAAGCTGATTGAATGAGAGAGAGAGAGAGTAAGTGTGTTGCAATATGAGCTGGTGTTTTTGCTGCTTTGCATATATAAATAACAAGGTGAAGTGTAGACACAAACTGCAATATGAATGGTTCAAGTCCTGTGAGCATAAAAAGGCTAAATGGACAGAACTTTTTTACCAACAGAGGACCAGAAGCTTGCCATTTGTCATTTTACTGTTTAGCATCTCTACATATTATGTATACTAAAGTGTGTATATATATATATATATGCTATTGACCTATAAATATTGAATAAGAGATATTTAACAACAAGTGAAAATTGTGTCAGGAAAGTGTTTTAGCTGTTAAAGTTGAATTGATACAGGGTCTCTGTTTCACATAAAAGTTTGTATAAAACTGGACATAAATTTACAGAACCAGTCAAACGTTCTCTAGATACTCCTTCTCATCGAGTGGTTTACTTTTTTTTCTTTATTTTATTTTTTATACATTGTAGATTAATATTAAATACATTAATACATTAAGGGACACATGTGGAATTATTTAGTAAACAGTAAAAAGAGTTTGTCCTCCACATTAATCCCCTGATCTAAACCTGATGAACTGAGATGGTGATTTGAGGTGAGTTGCTATGAGCTGGAGCTTCAGAGCATGAAGAAAAAGCAGCAACTATTGTTCAGCACCTCCAGAAACTAATTTAAGATGCTGATAAAAAATATTCAAGGTGTATCTACCTCATGACACTAAAACACTGAGATTAAAATACCAAGAGTGTGCAGATCTGTCCTCAAATATAAATGTGCTACTTAGAAGAATCTAAAGTAAAAAACATATTCTGGTTTGTTTAATTGTTTAACGTGTTCCTGTATAGCTTTAATATCATCTTTAACATTAAATTCACGATTAAAAAATCATAAAAAAAGAAAACACAATTTCAAGCTTTTGACTTGTACTGTATATACATTTGTTTTTGTAAGTCCTATTACATCTTTTGCACAGTTGAATCGAAGACCACATACTTCTATGCTACATTTTCAAATAAAAAATAATAATTCCCAGAAGAAGGCTTTTAAAGCCAAAATTTAGGTGCTAAATCTAGACCTGGAGGGACACTGCTAAAGCTAAACTTGGAGAGCTAACACTAAATCTGGAGAGCTAAATCTTAATCTGGAATGATAATGCTAAAAACTAAATATGGAGAGTTAAAACTTAATCTGGAGGGCTAAAATTTGAGGGAGCAGCAGCTGTCCCTAGTCTATTGCCTCCTCTCTTAATGGTAGGGTTTAGCAAATGGAACTGTCTGCTTCCTATGCTTATCCTGCCCTTGTGGAGCAGTGCCCAACACTCCCACCACCGAATACCATTATAGAGCAGAGAGGTGACGAGCACCAGACAGAAGGGACAATGAGGTACACAGAGTAGCTCCTCTCCCATGTGTCTAGTGTCTCTATATGGGCTGGTAATGCCATTGTGGATTTCTAAACCTCAGAACCTTGTGTGTGTTTTTTATTTGAACTTTGCTAAACACGTACATTTCCATTTATGACATTTAGCTAATGCTCTTATCCAGAGCGACTTATGAGGTACTCTTATTGGTGTACCACAACGTAGTCACCCAAACCAGGAACTGAACCTCAGTTTCCCACATGGTGTGGTAGCTGTCTGGAAGGCAGTGTCACCTGGTGTGCTGCATTATACACCCTTCATATAACACTTAAGTTTAGTACTATACAAAAATCAGTATATCCAAATGTGTTGCCAAGGAACATGCACCTTCTATTTTCTATTTTTAAGAATGTGACTTTAAAGTAATTTCTGGAGTCTAATGTTGCACCTCTTTCTGGCAGGTATCTCTACTGTGGTGACATCTCTGTGCGTCCCGACCAGGCCATCCCATTACACAGACTAGCGAGTAAATACCATATATGGGCCCTGCAGCAAGGGCTTACCCGTTACATGACACAACATCTGTCCAGTGACTCGCCAACTGGTCATGTGGTGAGCTGGTACCAGTATGCAGTGCAGACTGGAGATATAACCCTAAGGGACAGTTGCTTGCTGTACCTGTCCTGGAACTTGTCATCAGTCCTCCAGAGTGCGGAGTGGCGCTCCATCAGTGATGAACTTCTGCTGTCTCTTCTGCAGAGGTCTGATCTTGTGTTACAAAGTGAGCTGGAGTTGTACGATGCCCTGGAGGCCTGGATCAGTCAGAACCAGCCTGCGGATATGACAGCAGAGAGTGCACTGCGGGCAGTCCGGTATGGTATGATACCACCGCAACATCTCTTCCGTCTGCAGAAGCAGTCCGCAGTGATGCTGAAGTATTACGAGTCAGTGCGTGATCTTCTCTTTCTGACCTTTCAGTTCCATGCAGCCTCGCCTGTCCAGCTGGCAAAGTACTTTGATGTTAACTGCAGCCTCTTCATGCCACGTAACTACTTGTCGTCAGCGTGGGGCTCACCATGGGTGATCAACAACCCAACACGCGATGACCGCAGCTTCAGCTTCCAAACGCAGTTAGGTCCGAGCGGCCATGACACGAGTAAGCGGGTGACGTGGAATGCTCTTTTCTCACCACGTTGGCTCCCTCTCAGCGTCCGATCAACCTTTTCCGAGCTCGGATCAATGCAGCCCACACGTACTGACAATGGACAGCCACGTATTATTATCACACCGGCCACTTCGAGTCCAGACTTTGCAGGTGTTAGTTTCCAGAAGACCGTAATTGTGGCAGCTCGGCAGCAAGGGAAGGTCGTAGTGCGCCATGTTTACAACTTCCACCAAAGCACAGAGGAAACTGGAGACTTTCTGCTAGATGCTGACTTGCAGCGCCGTACATCAGAGTACCTGATTGACAGCTCTCTTTACCTGCACATTATAGTCAAGCCCATTTACCATAGCCTTATAATAGCCAGAAAGTAAATGTGTCCATTCTCCCTTTTGCACTGAATGCATGTCTTCTAGCTTTGAGGATGTGTTATCATTTTTTATTATGTTGTACTAAGCCTCCATGTTTTGTGCCATGGCCTCAGTCAAAGAGCTCATTGGCAGGTGGGGCATTTACTGAAAACAGTGCACAGCATCAGAGGTCTGTACAACCATTAGCCAATGCAAAGTTTGATTTATGCTGTAATTCATTCCCTGGAACCGCACTTGTACCATCTAGTAAATGATGTATGCTGGCTGCAATAATATACTCTATTTTCTATAAACTTTAATGTTTTCCTATATGTTATTTTCTGCAAGTTTATTGGTAGGGCAACCAGCTGCACACTTCCATCCCATGTTGTCTTAATCCATGTTTCATGTCTTTCATTACCTTGTTTATCTGTTGTTTATAGACCCTAATTTTAAACTGGTGATCTTAACACTTGAAAGTCTGTGTTGCTGTGTTAATTTTGATTATCTTTAGACTGTTTCCATAGAAATGTCAGCAATGTTATCATTTGTTTCAATAAAGAGATCATGTGTAAAACTTTCAAATCACATTCAGATTTAATTAAATCTTTCACAACCACAACTTATAATGTGTCAACAATAATACTATTTACAGCCACCTTGTGGTCAATAAACCCCTTATTTGAAAATTACAAATGGATTTGCGCTGGTGTTTGGCCTGATGTGTAAAATGAATAAAAATGGATTGCTGGTCACAGTGGTATGGTGGTAACGGTGGCAACAACAGGCCATGAAAACATCAACAAGGTGAGGAATAAATCAGAAAACTGTCCCAGGAACTCTTATAACTGTGATGCTGAAAACGTTTGACCAAAAGATACAGTAAATATAAAAAATAATCAAGTCTGTCTGCACTCCTACACCAGAGACATTTCCACACACTTACAAACACTCTATATCAGAAGGTGCCTAGTGCTGGGCTGTATATCACTCTATTTTTCAAGATTCTGATGATTTTTTTATATGACTGGGATTAAATAGAGGTTTGTTTTTTTACTGTACTGTTAGGAGTAAATATAATATAAAACACTAAGGCTTTAAATTAAGGCTTTGATTACTATTGGGTTTACTTTGTCCCACAAAATTACACAATATATAAACACTATAAAGTAGCCTAAAATACTTAATGTTTAAGTATTCAAAAGAGATATTTTTCTTTCTGTATAAGCTCTATTGCACAAGTAAGATACAAGTTTAATATCAATTTACAATATGTTATTATTGAAGCCATTAGAGGCAAAATCTGCCAACAATTCCCTTCTTTCTCCAGTTAACAAATAAATTCTCTTTAAAGTGTGCTTTAAAATTATCCTTTAAGCCACAGTAATATTATATATATATATATTTTAATCGTCTATTTTCTTTTACATGGATAAAAACACTTATACATTGAGGAACAGCAGCAAGAGCTCCTCAGATAAAGTGCTGTTCTCTTTTCTTTCCAGGCAGGACAGAGCCAGACGAGCGTTTATCTCCGCAGAGCTACCATTATTCCAGTGTATTCGTTTGTTATGCTAACTGGCTAGCATTAGGTAGCGAGCTGTAGCTGGATACTTATGGAAAAAATGCATATTGGTTCTAAATTCCCCTCCAGTGTACCGGATGAACCGGTATACTGCCCAGCACTAAAGGTGCTGGATTAATCAATGACAATTTTCATATATTACTAAGCATTACTATACACAAATAGACTTTCACCTCGTGGAATGCTCCTGTGTTAGGCAATAATGCAGTAATGTTTGTAATTAACCCTCTCATTTAATCAAATTGCAGAAAAATTGGTTTGTACCAAGGACAATCATTTTTTTATATAAACACCACATATACATGATCAACACAACATAAAACAAAAAAAATAAATTATGTTTTCTGAAGTCGTTTGATTATGGTGTATTTTTCGTAACATACTGACTTTTTAATATATACATTAAAAAAGCCACCATAAAAGTGTAATGTTATGTTATTATGTGTAATAAATATGTTATTCTTTTTGTCTTTTTGACTTTTCCTTCAAAAAAAATAAAAAGACAAAATCAAAAACAGAAAAAAAGAAACTACCTACTTTTTTCAGTGAGTCTTTTTCACATTAGGTCTACAGTATTTATATTTACACTGAGGGTTTAACCACCCATGATCTGATTACTAAACGCTGGCACGTCTTATTTAATCTCAGAGAAGACAAGGGATGGAATTGCACCATGACGTATGCCTCTAATCCTTGGAGGAGAGCAGCCTCTAGAATAGAGGCATATCATGATGTTTGATTCTAATCCAAGCAAAATAGAAAGCAATTTTGATACATAGTTTATAATTTGCTTAGTTATTTGTTTTTGATCATTGAAATAATAAAAAAATAACAGATGTTTTATGATGATTATGATGGATCATTTCTTCTAGTTCTTTCATAATAAATTACACAGTTTTAAGGGCTACTGCTGTGTCTCAATGTTGAAGAAAATATGTGATATTTTGATTAGGGACTATACAGTAGTTGTTTGTGCCATGTAGTTATTTGTAAAAGATTAATTAAATAACTATGAATTCAAGTAATTTAATCAAACAGGGAACCATTTAAACTCAACCCCCATTCCTAGTAATAACTACTGCATTTGTATTTATATGTTTGATTAATAGTTTTACATAAGTTTGGGAACCACAGTTGCGAAATTAACATTCACTTATGACCTTTTAGTCACAGTCTGAACTGTTTATTTTTCCCATAATCTGAGTAATATCCACCATCTGTTGTTAGTGAAGATTTCTTTCTGGCTGCTACTGGAAACGATTAGGTTTAGTCTGATTTGTATCTTTTATTTAATCTCGTCCTTGTTAAATGAAATCTGTTTTAGAGGGAGGGATTATCTCTGGTGTGCTGCAGCTATACATAGATTTAACTACAGATGCACCTTACTACATATTTCTTTCAAACAATAAACCTGTGTGTTTAGCATACTTTCAACATGCATAAACTATCCAGATCTACATGACTAAGTTCTTGAAACATTACAGTACTGTATATTGTCACAAGTTACTATAATAGTATTAAAAACTAATTTATTCAACTTTAATACTTTTACTTTTTTCCATGCCTTTTAGAATATTTTGGTTCATTTGTCATGACATTTGAAACAATAATAATGGTATTTTGGTTATAATTACAAAACGTCTTAAGGCTAAAAAATAACATATATTTGGTGTATTATTTGGTGTTATTATTATTATTATTATAATTAGTAGTAGTATTAGTAGTAGTAGTAATAGTAATAGTAGTAGTAGTAGTAGTAGTAGCATTAATAGTAGTTGTAGTATTGGCGTTCATACATACAGTACCAGTCAAAAGTTTGGACATACCTTCTCTATTCTACTCTATTCTCTCTTTTATTCATTTATCTTTTGTACATTGTAAATTAATACTGAAGTGATCCAGACTTTAAAGGAACACATAAGGAATCATGTAGTAACTTTAAAGTGCTAGACAAACCAAAATACTGATTAACTTATCCTGTGCAACACAGGAAACTCTTGGTCTTTTTTTCCTGTTGGAGTCCGGATGAGAGCCAGTTTCATCGTAACTTGTGATGGTCTTTATGACTGCACTTGAGAATACTTTCAAAATGTTTCACTTAGTTGAGTAATTTTTGCCATAATCTGGATTAGAACATTATTCAAATGGAGCTGTTCACTGTATACCAGCTCTACCTCTTCACAACTTTACAACTGATGCTCTCAAACACATTAAGAGGCAAGATATTCAAATAATTAACTCTTGACAAGTTCAGCTCAGCTGTTAACTGAAAGCTCTACCTCATAAGCTGACTGAGAAAATGAAAAGATGTGCAAAGCTGTGATCTAAGCAAGAGGTGCTACTTTTTTAAACTCTAAAATATAAATAATATTCTGGTTTGTTTATAATTTTTCGTTTACTACACAATTCGATGTTTTTCATATTTTTTATGACTTACAAAAGCAGCAATTTGGCTCACATTTCCTGTGTATTATAGCTTTTTCTCTGATGAAAAAAAATGGATAGGACTATGATGTCATGGATAATAGACAGTGTTACTGAAGCTGGAACTTCCTCCGGAGCTCGTGCAGCAGGAGTGTGTGAGTGGGCGGAGTCACGCTGGTCCCTCGGATCAGCTGCAGTCAGTGTAAATCAGTCAATCAGAGGAGATGGAAGCAGATGTGGATACCCCGCTCCAGAGCTGCGCCTTCACCCACACAGCCCAGCTGCACTGCACTGAGCGCGCAGGTAAGAGTTCCAGACTGACAGAGGAAAGTTCAGAAAAGCGCGTGCTGTTGTTTAGTCTGGGTGGAGAGGGTCGGGTACAGTCACTCTGTAGTCTGAGTCACTCTGTCGGGTTATAATCCTGTGTGAAGTTAATCTGGAGAAAATTGCAGGTGAATCAGCATTTTAACACTGTTTGAGAATTGTTATATTATACTAGAAGTTGTTTTAACTGTAAAAATAATAATTCATTCTTGTGCTTGCGTCCCTTTAAACAAAGCTAACAGACATCTGTCGAGTTTTCTTCCTCTGAACATGATGTTATGTTATGATGTTATGTTATGAGGTTATGTTTAAGGTTATGTTTAAGGTTATGTTTAAGGTTATGTTTAAGGTATTTTATGAGGTTGTGTTTAAGGTTATGTTATGTTAAAAGGTTATGTTTCAGGTTTTGTTTAAGGTAATGTTTACGGTTATGTTATATGTTTATGTTATAAGGAATGTCATAAGGTTTGTTATAAGGTTATATTGTAAAGTTATGTTATAAGGTTATGTTTAAGGTTATGTTTAAGGTTATGTTTAAGGTATTTTATGAGGTTGTGTTTAAGGTTATGTTTCAGGTTATATTGGATGGTTATGTTATAAGGTTCTGTTTCAGGTTATGTTAGAAGGTTATGTTATTCGGTTATATTTCGTGTTATTTGATAAGGTCATGTTTAAGTTTATGTTTAAGGTTATGTGTTAAGTGTGTCAGGTACTGTTTGTATGTTGAGTTTGGTCCTGTATAATAATAAAACTTAGTCAAGTTTTAATATCTGTTAATTTGAAGTATTTTTGTGAAGAGAACTGTAACTTATTATTTCATCTAATTACTCATCGAAAATCCAGCCATTCACAGACATGCAGAGGTCTGCTTGCCATTTTGGTGGTTAGGTCATTCTGAAACATCATTGAATATTGTATTGATTTCTCCTTCAGTTGGAAGTCTAACTAGCGTGTGTGTGAGTGTTTATGTAACAAGTTTCCATCTGCTCAGGGTCTGCATCAATTCCTCTCACAGAAAATGACTCTCTAATGTGATTCAGTGTAATCAACTGCCAGAAGTGTGTCTCTTTATTTTAAAGAAGTTTTGTTGTACTATTTAGACACATTCAGCTCAAGGCATGTTTTTTAGAGATCAATCATCTTCTACTTTGTAGTGAGTTTGCATATAGTAGCATTTATTCATTTGAAGGAAAATATAAATTGCTTAACATGAAGAAAGATTAATATTAGATAATGTACTAAAACAAAAAACTAGAAAGGCCAAACAGCTCACATTATTACTCTCCACAAAGAAAGGGTAAAGCTGTTGTCCAAAGAAAAAGTAACACATTTACTGTAGATCTGTTGCAGCTGTTTGTAAAAAAAACTATTTTAGAGCCTGCCTTCACACAGGTGTAAAAGCAAATGGGCCACCAATATTGCATCAGCTGTCAAATATGATTTGTCACATTTCGTAAAGCATTCTAGCCAAAAAGTACACTTCGTTTTCAGTTATTTCATTTCATAGTACAGTCATAATGCAGAGACCTGGATGTGGATTTGGCAGGTTAAACATAAAGAGGAAATCGTCAATGCATATACACTGCCTCTAACATTTAGTTGGATCGTCTTTAGCTTTGATTGCTGAACGCATTCACTGTGGCATTGTTTCTATAAGCTTCTGCAACGTCACAAGATTTATTTCAATCCAATGTTGCATTAATGCTTGCAGCATTGATGATGGTAGAGTCTGACCACTGCACAAAGTCTCTCTTCTCCATCACATCCCAAAGATTCTCAATGAGGTTAAGGTCTGGTTCATGTGTGAAAATGAACAATACTTTGATCTCTTGCACCCTGAATCACTCTTTCACAATTCCAGCCTCATGAATCCCGATATTGTTATCTTGGAATATGGCCGTGCCATCAGGGAAGAAACAATCCATTGATGGAATAACCTGGTCAATATTCAGTATATTCAGGTAGTCAGCTGACCTCATTCTTTCAGCACATACTGTTGCTGAACCTAAACCTGCAGACCAACTGCAGCATCAACCCCACATCATTTACTTACTTAAATGCAGGTGGAGACTTTTTTGCCAGGCAGTGTAGAAAGTTTACTAATACTAACAGAGAGGTGATATTATTCTGGAAATGTGTACTAGTTGAATAGTGGGGGGTTACACTAACAACAACAGAATTCTATACCCCGTATTTATGTTCATGTTTAATGAAGAATTAGAGGTAACGCTGCTGTATGTAGTAAATGCTATGGTGGTGTTTAGTACTTTATTTGTGTACACTTGAGTTAAAATTGCCTCCTTTATAGAAATGATTCTCAAATATCTTTCAGTAGGCATGTCATAGAAATACGCTATAGAGCAGCTGTTGCTGGAATTGGAAATGCTTTAAATATTTCCCTGATTGATGAGTCCTTCCTACTAAGTTTGATGATATTGGTACATCTAAGGCTTCTTTATCTGCAGTTGATAGTGCAGCTAATAAGTTAAAATTAAAAGACCCAGTGTACTGTATTTTTTTATTTCTTAGCGTCTGCCATTCTAAATACGCATGATGGGCAGTGTTCCCAGACAACTGAGATTTTAGAAGAATTAAAGAATCGTGTTACAAAAGTTTTCCACATATGTTACAGAAGAACAGAAGGTGTTAATACTCTTTGAAGCCACCATCTTGGTTGGGTCTAACTCATAAAAATGTCTCATGGACCAAGCAAAAAAAGCTAAAAAGGACACATAGGGCCATATTTTAACAATCTACAGGCAAGTCATCAACAGCGCACCATGCAGCTTGATTTAGGGCATGCCATGTGCTTAAAACACGCAAAAGGCATGTACTAATTCTCTTAAGTAATCATGGATATGTTTTGGGCTTAATTTTGGCTTCCCAGCAGAGGAAACTGAGCTGCTCATTCACGCTGTGAAGGTGTGTGAGCAGATCATTAATGGGAACAGCCATGTTATTTTATTGTGTTTTGTTTTTATTGTTAATGTAAAAGTTAAGTTTGTGCTGCTGCATGTCCTTTTTGTGTAACAAGCAGGGTGTATGTGTGTGGCGCAGATTGCCAAGAACACAATGAATGTCTGATGGCTGACTGTTTTCTAGGCTTTTTTCAGTCAGTGTTGAATGTTTTCCATGGCCAAGTTATGCGCCAGAAATTTACCTGAACACAGCTCACTTCCAGAGCACCACGCCCATTAGTGTAGTTATCCTCATAAGTTATTTTGATATTTAGATGATTTAGACAATAGGCGTGAAATTAGATAGTTTCTGGGATGTAAGGTAGCAATGATTAGTATGCACAGAAATGTCCTGATCCTATCACTTCCTGTGCTGTTACACAAGTGAGACAAGGTAAACCCATAGGTCTGTATAATGTAGATCTAGTACATCTAGTTGTTGTCACTGATAAGACCTTGGAAAATAGTTTTGACCAATATAGTGAAAGATGATGGATTACCTGGAAACAACTTTATAGGAAAGGTCAATGTGTCATTTAAATCACAAGATTTTAAAATGAGTCAAAATGAGAATATAGCTACATGTAAGTTAATGCTACTGCACACTGACAAGGCACAATCACACAAGTGTTGTGTTGAACCAGGTCTCGAGCTAAGAGCTAAGCTCCACCAGCCTGTTTATGAGTATAGGATACCTTTTCTCCTGGATGTGCTGCATTCTCAGCTACTTTGACCATTATGGGCCAGCATAAATAAAACCAGTTGTCAGGAGAAACTAGTGTTTATCTGGATTTTTACAGCGAGTTAGTAATGTGGAATTATAGTTGACTTGACTTTGACTTTGACTAATTTGTTTATCTTATGAAGTTTCTGATGAAGTATTTTGAAGTGAAATAAATGAGAGACGTTGGGTATTTCTAGCTTTTTGTTTTAGTATGTTTAGCCTAAGCCATGTTAAGCTTTTATCTAATAGTTTTTAATAGGAAGATATGCCACTTTAAGTTTTTTTTATGTTAAGCGTCAGGTTTTGTAAGGAAAATAATCCTGTAAAAATCAGTAGAAAATGTGTATGACCCATTAGGTTTGATTACAAGTAACAATAAAAAAATCATCCACTAAAACTAGTTTCAGCAAAGTTGTGTGCAAGCAAATACCCATCTATAGCCAATTAAACTACTCTATTCTGTGGATTAATGGGATATGCATGCTGGTTAAGCTCAGCCCATATCAATATCATGTTCAATAAGGGTAGTGCAGCTACGAACATCAGACTCTTTAATGCGACCTCCTTATGCCTTTATAAGGAATATTGTAACCATCATCATGGTGAGATAATGTAAGTCTAATGCAGCCAAAGATTTTGACGTGTTCTGAGCCAGCAGTACAGAAGTTGCAATAACAAATGACAGAACTGAGGCAGGAAAATACTGCTGTAAACAAGCCAAGTGGGTCATGCAGTTTTTGTACTGGTTGTTGAAGGGTTAATGCTCTTACAAAACCTACAAGGTTTGATTTGTAAAAAGGTGCCTAACAGCTACATCATTTTTTTACTCCAGACAATATAAAGTCAAGCCTGTCAGAGCTCAAAATGTTTTTACTTTTCAGCTAATTGTAAATCATGTACTAAAACATCTCCTTTAAATTAAAGGGTATCTTTTGTTTTTTTGTTTTATGTTGGTTTTTGCTAGACTATGATTAGGGTTAGGGTTAATTATAAATTATTATAAATTATAAGTTGTGTCCCCTCCTTTTTATGTTGTGGTTTGAGTAAATGAACTGGTACATGTTGATACAAAGAACTCTGTTATACACAGAGAGATTTGAAGCAGTGTTTGTATTAGCCACTGACCCACTGTTGTGGTCCTGTCAGTCAAGCTAGAGTGAAACAAGTATTTTAGTATAGTATTTTTTTCTCACAGGCACCTAGACCTCTATAGATGGCCTCCGTATATAATACTTTAAACTGTATATTTTGTCATTGTGGTGAGACAGTGCCTGGGCCACTCTCAGTGGATGATGGGTAAATGCTGGCCTGAATGAAAATGCAGAATCAGTCTCTCAATTTCTTAGAAAACAGGGAGCATTCCTCGGTCATGTTTTCATAATCCTGTAAAATAGGACAGTCTTCTGGGATGCTTGACTGTGAGACAGGACAGAGCAGGCATTCTAGGCATCTAAGAACTTTATTATACAGCATAATTAATTCAACAATAAGAGCGATTTTCTTACAATTTTCGTAAAAATAAATCTTCACATTACTTGAACAGAAAAGGGGCACATAAACATAAATATTACACAACATTTTAGAAGTAGATATCTTGTAAGCTATTTTATGTATGTATTATATTATATTATAATTTCTATATGTTATATATATTATATATTTTTTTATACTAGTTTTTACTGACATACGCACACTGACATTGCTACCATGGGATGAGTTTTCCAAAAGTGATCAGTCATAACAAACTATAAAGAACATCAGAAAAGAATAGTCAATTCAGTGAGGATTTCTAAAAAATCTGCTTCATAAAAATAAAAATGGTAATGTTTAATGTATGGCTTTTATTTGTCCTGTCCTTTCTCAATTATGATGATGCTAAATCTAATATAATCTATACTTTCTACCTTTGATATCACATAAAAAGCATTATTATTATTATTATTATTATTAATAATAATAATATGTTTGTGCACTTTTGGCAAGGTCACTTGTGTTGTTTTTGTTAAATAAAATGAAGTAAAAAAAGGGGGAAAATTGGACACTTCAGCGTGTCTTTACACAATGGAGGATGATTACTTAACTTCAACATTTCAACATATTGCAAAAAAAAGACGTGCAAAAAGTGCCACATGTTTTATGTTTTCCTTTCCTGTACAGGATTTTCGAATAAGCAAAAAAAAAAAAAAAAAAAACAGGAATATCAACAAATCTTAAATCCCACTTAATTAACAGTAATTGTTCTTTAAAGATTTTTGTAGACCTTTTAAACATTTGTAGCTTAACTTTGTAGATGAAAAAAAATATGTATAATAATAAAAATATGATAATAATGATAATAATAATATGATGATAATAATAATAATAATAATAATAATAACAATAAATATTATTATTGAATATTATTATTATTATTATTATTATTATTAATAATAATAATAATAAATAAATAATATTAGATTAATGTAAATGTGATAAAACTATAGATTTGCTGATCATAAAAATGTATTTTGCCTGTGGATCACTATACCTGGTAAAGAATATGTGTGCAGTACTACCGGCAAAACCACCTGCAACACAATTTTTGCCGGATGTGTTTGTTTGTATGTGTTCTTAGAGCCACATTAAGAACATCTTCACACAAATGTATATGTGAATGCATTGTAAAAAGGTCAAACAGAAATCATTTTTATTGCCCTCCAAAAAATATAGCCATAAAGTTTAAATTACTAGCTTACAGTATTGGTCAAAAGTTTTTTGAGCAGTCCACGATTAATGGCCCTTTTTTCGTATTTTGCTATCATTGCTTCTGTCACTCAGCCTGCTAAACCTTCACCAACAAGTCTTTTTTACAGCTAAAAGCGAGATTTAAGATTAACTGAGGTTAATCTGAGCTACAATAATCATGTTAGTTGCCTTTCACACAAGCTGTTAACTCTCTATTTAAGTATGAACATAGATCCATTACTAGAGATCTTTAATTATCTTTCTGTGTTTTTTGTTTATCATATTCTTATCGTATTGTTATAATAATATGGTTGAAAACAGTATAATCCATACTGCTTTTATAAGAGGTTTGTAAGTAATCAGCAGTTTGGATATCTATGTTTTTTATCAATGTTAAAATCTTAATTTATCTCCATGGTGACAGACCAGCTATAAGTTGTTAGCTAACCAATGACTCATTTATTTTAGGACATATGTTAAGAGCTGACAGGGAGTCGACAAACAGCAGGGGTCTTACCTAACCTATATCTATGCATTTTAATAGGGGCACCATAATGCCTGCAAATTATAAAAAAATATCCCATAAATCTCGCGATATCACCCGCTCCCACTACCACCTGTCAACAAATAGTGCCACAATCTTCTCCCCAACCCCATCCATCCCATTTTCAGAACTCAGAATTGGCTGTATTTAAGCTGAGCAATACGAGCAGTAGGAGGTTAGAACAGTTAGCTAACATAGCTAGCTAGCATCTATTTGTTTACCAAAATACAGGCTGCCTTTTTCTGTGTGAATTTCACCAAGTTGCGACTTGAATGGCACTACTTAGTTAGATTAATGACGAAAATTAGCTGCTTAAGTGAAATTATGATTAGAATTGCACTGTTAAGGTTGCTAGCTAACTAATGTGTGACTACAACAGCAATGCTTAAGTTAATTCAGATTATCACTGCTGAGGTAAAAGTATTTTAATTTGTTGTTATGTCTGCTGGGATAAAACATTTTAACTGTTCCATAAATATTTTAAAAGTTAGTTTAGTTGTGGAGGTAGTAATTACTTTTATTTTGAAAAGCAAGACAGAAATAAAATTAGCTAGTCTATTTAATTTATTCAATGGTAAAAGGAGGAAATCTAATAAAAATCTGTAAAAAATAATAATAATTAAACGAATACAATACAATACAGTTCTTTTTAGCCGCCCTGAAAATGTACTGCTTATCTTTCTACCATTATTTTTATACCTTTACAGACTATTAAGTGACATTCAGGTTCTGTAATGTTAATAAAAAAATGGAAATTGGGGTATTATAAAGTCTTTGAATAGTAGTGTACCTGAAAATAATACAATATAAAACTCTGAGGTTTTATACAACATTGAAACCCTGGGAACATTCATAACATTTTTATTTATTTAAACATATATATTAACTGATTATTCCTTAGTGTAAAGTTATTTTTATAAGCCAGACAAAATTGTTAGAGCCATTTTTACTACAAACTAAAGTTGAAAAATCTAACATTTTGTCTTTTTTCCTCAGACACTTCACTTTTCCAACTGGGCAGACACGTCATTTTTCCAGCTGGTCAGCTAATTCCAAAGTATTGACTATGTGGAAAAGCTAAACAGCATCAACACAGACGGTCATCTTTTCTGGAGTTAACACTACTGATTTTCCCTGTGAGTTGGTTCCTGAAAGAGTTCAAAACTGTTTCTCCAACGCTTTTTCCAAAAACTCAGACTGTTTTCTACAGCAGACGTGGTCCAGCAATCCCAACCGGAAGTAATGGGAAGCGTGCGAGCCCACCGCTACAGCATTGTGTCCTCAGAAGAAGACGGAATGAAGCTGGCCACTATCGGTGTGCCCAATGGTTATGGAAATGGTAATGCTGGGGGCAAGGTGCACACACATCATCAGACACAGTGCCGCTTTGTGGACAAAGATGGGCACTGCAATGTGCAGTTTATAAACATGAGTGAGAAGGGCCAGCGGTACCTTGCTGACATTTTCACAACCTGTGTGGACATTCGTTGGCGCTGGATGCTGGTTATCTTCTGCCTGTCTTTCCTCCTCTCTTGGCTGCTCTTTGGTTTTGTGTTTTGGTTAATCGCGTTGGCAAATGGAGATTTGGTAAATGAAGAACAGATATGTGTTTCGAACGTTGACAGCTTCACGGCAGCGTTCTTGTTTTCTGTGGAAACACAGACAACCATTGGATACGGTTATCGCTACATAACAGAGGACTGCCCTGTTGCAGTCTTCATGGTCGTCTTTCAGAGCATTTTTGGATGCATCATCGATGCCTTCATCATCGGTGCAGTCATGGCAAAGATGGCTAAGCCCAAGAAAAGGAATGAAACACTGGTCTTTAGCCATTATGCTACAATTGCCATGAGGGACACTAAGTTGTGCCTGATGTGGAGGGTGGGAAACTTGCGGAAAAGCCACTTGGTGGAAGCTCATGTCCGTGCACAGCTCCTCAAGTCTCGAACCACAGTCGAGGGAGAATACATTCCCCTGGATCAAATGGACATTGATGTTGGGTTTGACACTGGCATTGACCGGATATTTTTGGTGTCCCCCATTACCATCGTTCATGAGATTGATGAAGACAGTCCGTTCTACGACATGAGCAAGCAGGAGTTGGAAAACTCAGAATTTGAAATAGTGGTCATTCTGGAAGGAATGGTAGAAGCTACTGCCATGACCACACAGTGCCGCAGCTCTTATATAGCAAGCGAGATTTTGTGGGGTCATCGGTTCGAGACCGTTCTCTCAGAGGAGAAAAATCTTTATATGGTGGACTATGCAAAGTTTGAAAACACGTATGAGGTTCCCAGCACTCCGCAGTGCAGTGCCAGAGATCTTGCAGAGAAAAAGTACATCCTGACTGCGTCCAACTCCTTTTGTTATGAGAATGAAATAGCTCTGATGAATAAAGAAGACATTGATGAAGATGAAGAACATGAGGATGTTAAGAATGACCTATTCGGTGAGAGAGCAGAGGGCACAAACACCGACCTAATCTCTGAATCAGCGTCCAGTCAGGAAACAGTACTCCTGGAGGCCAGACCACTCAGAAGAGAATCTGAAATATGATTGCTAGAATATGGTGGTCTGGTTTTAATATGCTAGAAGACCAAAGATAAAATAAGGGAATAAGATGAATGTCTGGTATTTAAAAAAATAACAAAGGACAACAAAAAAACACAGTTTTCAATATATTTTTAATGTCTTTATATAAAGTTTTTAACAGAGTATGTATTGTTAATGTTGCACTTGGATGAAGAGAGACACATTGTTTTTTGTTCCAGGTATGCATCTTAGTAATACAAATTAGAATATTTGTACTTTTTCATATTTGTCTAAAACTAAAAGTATTTCTGGTTTACTTCACATTCTTTGACATTTCTGTTAATGAGCTGGTCTCTTAACTTTTCCCCATATGTGTCATGTAGCTTAATGTCACCAGATGATAAGCATTTGCTGCATTCATGTTAAGAAATTAGTTTAAAAAATGTCAAATTTCTTGCAAAATGTGAGTAAGTAATGATGTAAAATGATGAGTGTGTTAGTAGTGTATGTATAAGTACACTGTAAATTTTGAAATCAGTTTCTCATTTAGTACTTTTGCCTTTTTACTAAATTTCTACAGCAAACCTACCTGCATTTAAAAGCTTTATTAACCTATAAATAAAGCATTTCATTTTATGCTACTAATATGTTATAAGTGGTAATATACTATGTCTTAAATTGCATACTGAGAGTCAGTTTACTTTCTGTATTATCAGCTTCAGTTTGCACTTCTGACTTTTCATTGTAAAATTATAACAAAAATGCATCAAATATTTTTTCTTTCTTTAACTGATCAGATTTAATATATTCAGTTCAGTTTTAGCTCTGGTCAGGAGCTAAAAGTAACAACAATGTTTAAGCTAACAGAGGTTATAGCATAATAGAGTTTATTAGTGTTTGCTTTATTCTTTAAGCATAGTTTTTTAAATTGAGGTTTTACCTTTTTGAGATGATTTGGAGAAAATGTAGCAATGAGGAAATCTGTATATTTTAAATGTAATATATTTTAGGTTCTGTTCATTTTTGGAAGCCAATGTTTGTCATAAGTGACGATTAAATAAAATATAAGTTTTAAAATAAATCAACAACAGTAAAAACAACTGAAAAAAACTTCCCAGATATACAAGTCATGCACTGGTGTTTAACAGCTGATGTAAGTGTGTATAAAAGGATCTTTTTATTGTTTTTGGAGGATAGAAAATAAAAAAAAACAGTACCTACAGTACTACAGTACCTACAGTACTTGATACAAACCAAAATAACGTACCTCTCAAGAAGTTGGTTAGAGAGTGCCAAATTTAAGAGCTGTCATGATTGAACATCAGATTTAAACATGTGAAACTATGCTGGGGCAGAAAAACTCAACCACTACAGATGCTGTGTTTATGGTGTAAAGATGGTGACTCATACATTTAAAAGAGGCTTACATTTTTGTTTTCAGTTTACACCATTGGCCAGCATCAAACATCAACATGACAAATGATGAGCTAGATTATTAACAGATAACCTGTAAAGAGGAAAATGATTGTATTGTATTACAAATCCGCAGTTAAATCTCACATAAAAACATTCCACTGTGATCCCTTTTTCATTTTTGTAATGCATCAGTCAGTCCTCTCTTTTATTAAAAAAAAAGCTGCTGTTTTATTCAAATTCAGATCCACTTAATGAACCAGGATCTATGATCCAGGCCTCTGTAAACAAATAGAGAATTGATTAGGCAGAAAATGTAGCAAGTGTATTTGATTTGGTTGAACACAAAGCCTGGATTTAGCCCCGGGCTTTTTTCCACATTAGAGAGCTGAATGTCCTCTGAGCTAAGGATTTTCATGGTCGTCAGCAGTTAACACATTCTATGCCACAGTGTCCTCTAGAAACAAAGGCCACCATTAGCATTTGGTGGTGTTAGTCCAGAAATCAATTAATTTAAAAAATAGGTATAATAGGTTTTATTGTACTTTTTCTATCTTACTGCATTATACACTTACACAGTGTGTATTTATTGTTTTCTATGTGGTTTAAGACTAACTTTTATCTGATTAGAATAAGCAACAGCTGCTTTTTGTCATCAGTACAAATGCAATTTACATTTACAACATGTATAATCTATACTTAATAATAATTATTTTATAGCAGTTATAGAGATCATGTGAAATGATCTGAAATGTCCTAAAAAAATTGTTATACTGATTTTGTTGTGACAGTGATGATAAAGTACATGAGAAGCATTTAGACTGTATTAACACTGTATTAAATCTCTTAATATCATCAATTAAGTACTGTTCATCATTTGTCAGTTAGGAAAATTGCTGCTAATGTATCATTTTTTTATTTTATTTTTTTATAATAAAAACAATAAAACTCATGATATCTTTGTTGGCTTTTGTTCGTTTAGTGCAGTGAGTTCTCAATTTCTCAGGAGGTCAGTTTTACAAACCAAAATGTCCTATGTTGCTTGTGCTGCAGTGGGAAAAGTACATACTGTATATCTGATATGCCATATAACTATTCACAGGCTTTTGTTTATTTGTAACGAGCAAAATTAAAAACATATAAAACAAGGTTAAATATTGCTTAAGTGTGACTAAATGGTTTAAAAAAAATCCTAAAAGATGTAAAACTTTGTAAAGACCCCATAATATTAAACTCAGCAAGGTAGTAAGAAATAATGCTGCTGAAATTTAGTCCATTTTAATGTAAATTGGAAAACTCTGTGACAATCTGGACAGAAATGACTTTAAAGGTCATGACTTTAAAAGAAATGAGGTAAAAGTTGAATAATTTCTGTAGAAAGTGCACAGTTTAGCTAATATTTTATCAATTTAATTTAAAAATTGTTTTAAAGTCACATAATAATAATTTGTGAAGCAAATTTTTAACTTTGCAGTCTGTTTTTAGAAAAAATGGTAAAACTACATAAACTTTTTTTTTTACTGTTAAGAAAAAGTTAAAATATTATTCATTGTTTAGTGACCTCCAAAAAATTTACACTTGTAGATTTTTTTACACTGTAGCGAGAGGTACCATCTGTTATCTGGGACAGTGTTAAATTAAACTTTTTAAGAGTAAATTTAACACTTTCCATTTAACTGCATATGTATATGGTTCCCTCTTCATCAGTTTACACATACCATACAGTTCTGCTTGTTAGGGATGCATTTAAACACTATATACTGTAACTGTTCTTGAGCCCTGCTGATTGAAACCCACTGTAGGACCACTGTTGATATAATGTTTAGGCAGTGGTAATGCTGCACATTTCACTTGTCTTCATGAATATGAACCAAATACAGAAAGTAACATTAATTACTGTTAGGGTTGTTTTGAAGGATAGTTTCACATTTGGTTTAGCTTTAGATAGAAGGTTTGGTTGGGAAGTGATTTCCCTCTCCAGAAGTATCCCAATAGGTCTGATAATGTGGCAAGAAATAGCATAGCATCTGTTTCTACAAGACAAGCTCTCAAGAAAGCAGTAGTATGATGATGAGCATTGTCCTGTTGTAGTAGTGGATTAGAGTGTGTGTTTAGAAAAGATAGAGCCACTGTATTGTTGAACTGTCAAAGTGCCTGTAATGAAGACCGAAGTTGACTTGACCATACAAAATGGCACGCCTCATACCATGAAACCAGGCCTGAATGTGTGACAACAAACTCTTCATCTTGGCACTGACCACACAGTGCCTTTTAGTTGCCTCCACCAACACGGACATTTGCTTTTGGGTGCAACAATTCTTTTGATTTTAAGTGTATTTGGTGTAATTACACTATAGTTGTTGCAACAATTCAAGCAAACCAATCAATTCCCTGAGACCCCCAGAAAATGACTGGTTATGAATTGAATGCAATGACAGGCGGTATATGCCCCCCTTTAAATTCTGTGTCCAAGGATAGTATAGTATAGTATAGTAAGCTCCTCACACTAGTTGCTAACATTAGCCAGGCAGGTTTTGATTCCTGCAACCAGCAAAATATCCATCTGCTTGGGGCACCTTAATGGCATGAAACAGCCCTGGTTGTTGCAACATATATGTATTCTATAGTTCTGTTCTGTGCTCACCCTGTGCTTTGAAAGATGACTATGCAGAATCTGAAGCTGGTGGAGTTGCTGACATTCTCTGTTGTGGCATTTTCTCAGAAATCAGCTGGTGAGTAACCTCTCAATGAAGTCATTCATTCAACATTATAGACATGCCCACTAATGATGTGATGTAAAAAGGAAAATCACCTCTTGCTTTTGCCGACAGCAACTGCCTTTGATCCACCCCCACAAAATGATTGAACTGACACACTCACTGCTACAGCCTCAGTGATCTGCAATTTGGGCTGAAATCGATATTTGCTATTATGTAATAATGCTACACAAAATACACAATGACTTGAATTTAGTCCAAAAAAGTTTTTAACATTTTATTTTTTCAATAAATAAATGGGCAATAGTAAACTTATGTCTTTTTATTTTTTTTTCTCCTTAGGACTGATGAAGTTTTAGGACAAATTTATGCAGAAAAATAAACGTTGTAAAGGCAAACAATCAATTTCACTCCTTCAAACAAATAAAAATCCAATATACTGTTCGACATACATTTGGGTTAAAAGTTTGTTTAATTTAATAATAATATTATATATTATTATTAATGCTTAGTGCTTATTAATTATTAGTGCTTTATATAGGTACTTATAATAATATTATAAGTACCTATATAAAGCACACATACAGCAAATTCATGCAATGTTAAACAGCATGTTTTTGTTTGTTTTAGTTATACTGCAAATATACATATACAAGTTAAAATAAGAAACATTAGGACTTCAAAAAAGTATTTAAGTATCACTTGTGATATCAATTGTGTATGACCAGTGTCGGTGCAGTCAGTATAAAATTACCACTCCAGTTCTAACTGTGACGGCTCAATAATAATTGAATTCTGTTTAATTCATGGCTAGTCCACTTCCCTTTGTCTATGTTGGTTATTGATTGCTCAGCATCAAAATCTCTTTAAGTTGATTAAATGTTCTGCTCTCACAGTGTGAGCTGCTGCAGCACTTCCTGTATGCTAAATCATTTTGTCCATTTTGGGAAAAATATCCAGGTTTGGACCAATTATTACAATACAGATTAACTTCACCAGAGTGGGATAAACCAGTCATGTTTGGAGCCATACTAAAGAATTTCTTACAGCAGCACAATTTGTTTATAAAAGGACATCTTGAAAAGAATACTGAGAGTTGTGTAGTAGTAGGACTACAAGCTGCAGCACTACCAATCCACATCAGTAAATCCAGGTTTACACAATGTAATTTTTTGCTGTGCTAGGGGGCTCCAGTCTGCAGATTTTTGGTAAATAGTCAACAGTTCTAGAGAGAATCAGGTTGTGTGTGAATGGGGCAG